>NC_079194.1:167003255-167266736 GCF_029499605.1 Hyla sarda | reverse complement strand
TTGAAAAACTGGTAATATGCAAAGTAGACATGCACTAACAACCAATCAGTGACCAGTACAGGTGATATAAGGCGCATGCAGGTACAGTACTGCATCAATGATAAGTATTGTCTTTATTCACTGCCATTTTCAATAATATATTTTGATTTACCATATTTATCGGAGTATAACAGGCACTGGCGTATAACACGCACCCCATTTTAACAGGGAAATTTAAGTAAAAAAAACAAATACATGTAAGATAAATGACAGACTAAATACCATATCATCCCCCCAACTTTGATTTCCCATGAAGCTCAGTTTGCACCCCCCCAATGCCACATAATTCCTCCCCTTTTATCAGCCCCTGTGCCACATTTACACCCCTTACCCCCCTCACCCTCTCATCATTCGCCCACCCTGTCATCATTCCCCCATCATTCCCTCACCCTCTCATCATTCCCCCATCTCATGATTCCCCCCATTGTCTCATTATCCCTTCCCCCCCCCCCCCCCCCCTGCCTCAACGTCTCCTTTCTCCCTGCTTTTTAACGTTTGTTTTTTCTTAATCTTCCTTACCTAGCCGCACTCCGGCAGGCATGGTCAGGTGGTGGGTCTTGCGGGCTGCACGGTCAGTGAAGCAGGAGAGTGACGTCCTCTGCCAGCTCCGCTGCACAGCATCAGGGACGTCACTTTTCATTCATTGCTACTGCCGCTGGTCACTATTCTAAGGTGGCCGCGGCCGGCTGCTGAAGTTAAGAAAGCTGCAGGAAATGATGCAGGCAGCTGCAGAGAATGGCCTGCCGGAGCACGACTAGGTAAGGAAGATAAAAAAAAAAAAAAAAACAACAATAAAAAGCAGGGAGAGAAGGGAGGCAAGGAAAATAAAAAGCAGAGCGGGGAGAAGTCTGAACCCGCAGGAGCCGCCACTGGTCACTTATTTAAAGGGCTGCTAATCCTTAACAAGCAGCCGCTGCTGCGGCCACTTTAAATCAGTGACCAGAAGATTTATCGGTGTATAACACGCAAGCAGGGGTTTTGCCTTGAATATATCTCTCTCTATTATATATAAATAATTTATTTATTTTATTCAGTTTCACCAAGTCACAACCCTCTTTTACTTACTGCATCATCCCTGGCAGTTACTCTGCTCTCTTCCTTAATCCAGTTTGTTACTGCTGTTCTCGCGTTATCACAAGCCCGGCTGGCGCGCTTTGTATTTTCCTCACAAGTACGTGGGATTCCTGTCAGACAGTCCGGTCTTTGTATTATTATCAGCGCTCTTGTTAGCGATATATATATTCTGATATATACGTGGTTCAAGGTTATGTTATTGTCATTTTTTATCATACAAAAAGAAAACTCAAAAAGGAAATACCAGTTCACAAAAGCTAGCCACAGTGTTATGGTAATCCCACAACATAGCCACTTAGCCCCAAGACAAGCGCAGATCCTTCCTAAGCATGTCCATTACTGTCTTCCAGGTATGTACTAAAATCACCTTATGGTGGATAACCCCTTTAAATAATCTTTCATTTAACCCACAATTTTATTTCCCATATATAATAAATAAAATATATTTACAAAAATATTTGAATTTACATATATACATTGCTATTTACTATGGCTAATGAGGATACTTCCAAATCCATGGAATCTCAACATTTTGAGATTGTGTGCAACGCAAAGAGAGAAACACAGCCGCACATCCGCCATTTTTGTAATTTGATGTACTTGCTTCTCAGCATAATTTCAAAAACAGGTTGTTAGTGTACATTTTGATCAAAAAGTACCAGCCCACTCGCCACGTCAACGCCACCTCGTTAGAGTGGGTCCCTAACCGGACACTGATGTAGCGCCCGGCGGCGACCACTGCCTCCGAGACCCCATGCCCAACGGGGGGAGCGACCCAGTGGCCAGGCAGCCCCACTACTGCCCGACCAAGCCCCTGGCTCTGGGCCACTCCACCCCACAGACAAGGCATCACAGAAACAATGGCTGCCACGGAGAACCACACCAGCATGAAACCTACCATGTGCTCATTGCCAGAGGGCTGGGAGAATGGTAGTAGGAAACCCTTATGCAGTTTCCTGCTAATTAAAAACGCCTGGGCCAAATGGGTGGAGTGGAGTGCTGGCTGTGGAAGAAGGGAGAGACTACAAATGTGCAACACAAAGAGAGAAACACAGCCGCACATCCAGCATTTTTGTAATTTGATCTACTTGCTTGTGTTGCACATTTGTAGTCTCTCCCTTCTCCCATAGCCAGCACTCCACTCCACCCATTTGGCCCAGGTGTTTTTAATTAGGAGGAAACTGCATAAGGGTTTCCTCCTACCATTCTCCCAGCCCTCTGGCAGTAAGCACATGGTAGGTTTCATACTGGTGTGGTTCTCTGTGGCGGCCATTGTTTCTGTGATGATTTGTCTGTGGGGTGGAGTGGCCCAGAGCCAGGGGCTTGGTCAGGCAGTAGTGGGGCTGCCTGGCCACTGGGTCGCTCCCCCCATTGGGCATTGGGTCTCAGAGGCAGTGGTCGCCGCCGGGGGCTACGCCAGTGTCAGGTTAGGGACCCACTCTAACGAGGGGGCCTTGACGTGGCGAGTGGGCTTGTACTTTTTGTTCAAAATGTATACCAACAACCTGTTAGTTTTTGAAATTATGATGAGAAGCAAGTAGATCAAATTACAAATGGTGGATGTGCAGCTGTGTTTCTCTCTTTTTGTGTTGCACATTTTGAGATTGTGGATGAGTCTCTCATCCGGAATATGGCAGACCAATCTGTCTCCAAATCCGTACATTCTGCGGTACATTTTGCTATGTTAACCTTCCCTGATGTTGTAGTAAAATCAGTCACTTTAGCCATGAACCGTTCTAATCCACCTATTACCTATTCCCTATCGTCCTCCCAACCCCCAAAATACACCCTCTACACCTTCTGACCAATTCAGGTCTCCTGAGGATTTTCTAAATTGGCTGTTGGGTGAAAAAAGTCAGGGAAAGCCTCCCATAAAAGGGGTCATATTATTACCGGTCCATCATGTAAACAAAAGAAAATCAAAAGTTACGAACCAGAATATTTCTGTGGCTTTTTACAAAAAGCAAACATACAGATGCCTCTCAGGTGCATCCCTTACTCTCCGCCCGTGAGGAGGTCAAAGATAAATGTCTCAGGGTGCATTCACACCATGTTTTTGCAATACAGTTCCCGTATCAGGTTTTTGATAAACTGATTCCTCAAAACTGTATCAAAACGTGTGTACAAATTTCAACTTGCATACAGTTAAAAACCGTATACAGTTTGAAAAATGATGTCCGATTGCATCCGTTTTGGAAGAAAAAAACGTATACGTTTTTAACTTTTCACTCCATTTTGAGTAAAGATTCACTTTTTTGATTGAAATTAAATATAATGTATATAGAGAATATCAGGCCATACATATGCCCCAAGTCATAAACACTAAACCTCTCGGCAATCAAACTATAGAGAGAAAAAAAAAAAATAATAACATATGTCCACTCAACGGACAGAGGCGCCTTATTAAAATATAACTTTTACTGATAGCAATTAAAATTCGTTATACCCAACAAATAATCGTGAAAAAAAGTGGTGAAAAAAACTGAAAAATAACAGTATAAATAGCCGTGTGTTCACACAGATAACGTCAAGTAAATTAGTACGCTTCTAGTTGTCACCGCAGTATAAAGTTGGTGATGGTATAGAATATACTATGCTCCACTGGCTGTTTAAAGCAGTGCTCACTATACACAAACAAGGAGTATTTAGTCCCTATTCCCAACACGTTTCCATGCGGGCAATCAATGTATATTGTTATTCCCCACACTCCATCAGGGGACATGGAATCTAGCATACAAATATTGGAGCGATAGTTTAGAAATGTTAAAGTCAAGAGGAGAGGCCCATCACTATATCAAAAATATACAATCATGTATAGTTACACCAATGGGCAACTTAGATCTCCCTCATAGAAACAGATCCCCAAGAGAAGTCATATATCCAGCTATCTGATACAATGACCCCATGCTTCTGGGTAAAACAGACCTGTAAAGACAAAAACGAACAGAAATCTCCCTTAGCAACCCTGGGTTCACTTACCCCCTGTGTCGCCCCTCAGGGAAATTGAAAGTATTTACTCAGAGGTCTGCTGGATAAGTAGAAGAGACCCAGGGGAACCGGATACTGAAATAGCAATATACCCGTGCTCAATTTACTTGTACATATAAACCGCAAATATTGCCTAAATAGTAAGCATTTGGTAAAGTGATCCTAAAGTACTTACATACCGTGTCGGCAAACGAAACAGTAAGCAGCCCCTGCAGTGGCAGGGGGTCCCAGAACGGTATCCGGGATATGAGCGTGTTAGATGAACACTCCGGCGTCTTACTAACACCGGCACGCATCCAATTTACGTCATTGGAGGCCTGTCCCCATGACGCCGCAGCTGGGGGCGCGGCCTTCACACAGGCCCGGATAAATGAATGAAGTTAGCCCAGCCCATGATAGGTAAGACGGCGGATGCAATACCGGTTAACATTGTGAATCAAGCTAAGACAATAAGCTCCTGACTTAGGCTAAACATAGAGACATTTCAAAATAATAATATATTAACAGCAAACTCATTATCTGCATATCACGTCAATGCCGTATGCAGCATTAAGCCGCCTCATAATTGCTCAGTTGTTACGAGACGGATGGCAGGCAATTACTCCTGCCATCACCTCTAGCAACAACTATAGGGAAGATATATATAACCCAGTGAGGAATTATACCCAACGCTTAAAACTAGTGAATATGGTGAAGACTAATAATTAGTTATGGAAGGAGGTGTATAGGGGAGGTCCGACGGAAGGGACCCGTAGATAACGGTATCCTATATCATAGTATTAGAGCAATAGCAGAACACTCAATAAAGATCCCACCGGTATTCGTAATTTCCCTTAGTGAACCAAGAGGGGGGGGGGGGGGGGGGCAAGAAATAAATAGTCTATTAAATATCCTTATAAACTCTCAGTTACATAGATACAAGGGTTACACTGCAACCCCTGTATCCCAAGAATAGAGAAGGAACAAGAAAACATATATATATATATATGGATAATTAAAAAAAGAATATTAAAAGACCCCGTGACGCCTCAATGAGCAGATGGAACCCCAAAATTAAAATATAATAGGTATTGATACTAGATGGACAAGTAGGGGGGAAAGGGGGCAGAGGGGAACTAATAAATGAGGGGGGGGGGATTTGAGGGATCAGAGAGTTTGGACCAAGTGCCCTAAAGGGTATGGGGACAGAGGGAATGTAGCAGGGGCCTAGGGAGTCCTAATAGTTCCCTGTAGAGTCCTATCCTGAGTTACCTAGCCCTAAGCGGCATGGACGCCCTAATAAGGGCGGTACCGGATGAACAGGAACCTCCTATAGTCGCCCTATAACACCCTGTCTAAAAGGTGGCCATCTAGACATAGATCCACTGGGATCTCCCTTAACTGCCTCACAGAGCCACCCTGGGAATAATGATCCCAACAAATCAACCCCCATCTGGAAGATAAATCAAATAAAACATGTATATGAAATTTGCTCATTGAGGCCCACAGGGGCCATGGTCTGTAGCCTATAGATCCATCTGCAGTCACGTTGCAGTATGAACCTATCCCAGTCACCACCTCTTTGTGGTGGTTTAACCAACTCGATACCAATAAACTTAATCTGTGACATGTCACCATTATGTGCTGTATTGATGTGGGTAGAAACAGGAGTATTTCTGCTATTGCGAATGTCTCCTACATGCTCAAGTACCCGTCGTCGGAATTCCTTTATCGTCTTCCCTACATACCTCCTTCCGAATTTGATTGAAATTCCAAGAAAAAAAACTGTGCAAAGTCAAAAAACGTATGGTGAAACCAGGATGGAACTGTATGCACACACAGTTCTGTACGGTTCCCATTGACTCCCATGTTAAAAGAAAAAATGTAAAAAAAAGGTATACGGTTTAATACAGTTTTTCACCCTGACCAAAAACCGTGGTGAACTATGGTTTTGGGTACGGGGAAAAAGAATGACAAAACCGTACAGGATGCAAAACAGACACAACCTGATGCATCTTTTGGCATATGGTTTCCAAAGGAGAGTCAATGCATACAGTTTTCAAAACGGTTCCATACGGTTTTCACATTGAAAACGTATACAGGAACTGTATTGCAAAAACGTGGTGTGAATGCACCCTCACACAGATCTAAACCGGACTCATTTGTTGAACCACAAAGTCATTCCTCCTCTGAGGAGGTGAAATACTCTGAACCAGAAGACAGTTCTGGATACAAAGACGTCTCAGATGATGACAATCATCGATCCTGAGGATCAAAAGTCTATTCTTTTCATGTTTCAGTAAACTTCCCAGATTGGTAGAATGGGTTCCACACCCTCAAATATCAAAATACTTAAGTCTCTGGCTTAGAAAGCCTTAGATAGAGCGACAAGAAGCAAGCTTTGTGCAGAATGCCCCAGACCCACTCTGCCTCAAAGGCTTGCTAATACCCCAGACATTGACCTGACTTTGGTCAAATTCTTAAATAAATCGGGGAAAAACACCACAAAAGCGGCAGATTGGTCTTAGGACCATTAAAGACAGATTTTTATATTAGTCTGGGTCCACTGACCAGAATTTTAGATCTATCTGAGGAAGCCATGGCTTCAGACACCCCTATTGACCTCTCCATATTAAGAGGTTGGGCTCAAAGAGCCATTTATATTTTTGGTGGCATTAACTCCACTATTTGCACTGAAAGAAAGATCACTTCTCTTAAAACTAGATCCACAACTTATTCATTTGGCAAACACTGAATCTGATGCGCATACTGAAGGACTCCTTTTAGGAGATTCATTCATAAAATAAATAAGTACGTCAGTTTATTTTCATCCTTGAAAAAGGCAAAATCCTCTCTGAGGAAAGTATTTCAGCCATAAGTTTTTGGCAAGGCTGGGAAGAGCCGTTAATCCCAACAGGGACATTATTCCTGAGCCCCCCCTCCCCTATTTTGATAGATTCACCACTCCTCCAAACCCTTTCCAATCTAATCCCTTCTTCCCTACGAGAGGAAGACCGTGGAGGGAGAGAGGACATTGCGGATTCCCAAGATCCAGACGGCAAACAAGTAAACTCATATCTGACCTCACACCTTTTTCCCAGACACCATTAGGAGGAAGAATATCACATTTTTTCCCCACTTGGGCTATGATTACTTCAGATGCCTGGGTTTTAAACACGGTGTTGTGATTTCAAATAGAATTATTTCACCCACCACCAATACAATTTCAAATACCTCACACAATAATTTTTTTAATATCGGATCAGGATCTCATAGACAAAGAAGTCAGAGACCTGTTCTCCAAAGGGGTGATGGAATTGAGTAGAAGAGACTCCATTTTGTCTTCTAGAGACTCCATATTCTCAGTCTAAGTGACTGCATTCTATCATTTTTGTTTTTTCAACATAATTCCTGAATTTATGGACTAGAAACTTGGTGTCTTATCTTCAAGGACACAGGATGCAGACCTTTTATCTTTTTCTACCACAGATGTGTCCTTGAAACAATGGTTCATTATATTTCAGCTTAAGCTATGTATCTTTGTATCAAAGTTTCTGCTGACTATGCAAATGATTTATGGTTTCCTGTTTAAAGTTTACTGCGCATGTCATATTGAAAAGCAAGTATATAAGAAAATACACTTGAGAAGAGGGTCAGACTTGTACTGCCCTCGGCTTAGAGGCAGCACTTGTGTCTGTGTCTTGATTTGAGTGGCAGAGTGGCGTTGGGTGGAAGGTAGGGTGACTGCAGCCCCTTACAAGCCTTCCACGCACTAATTGGGCATCCACCGACAGAAGACTTCTCGACCTTTGGGGTCGAACATATCAGGGGCAATTATTCAAGTTCCTGTAAATGCTCCAGGTTACGTGAGCAACTTATTCTTGGTAAAAAAGGATGGACATTTTCGTCCTGTTATAAACTTAACCCCTTAAGGACCCAGGACGGATCCATACGCCTGTGGGAATTTCCGGGGACCGGACCGGGGTGACTGCTGATGTCTATCAGCAAGCACACCGTGCAAAGGCCCAGGGGGGTCATCAGGGTACAGGGTACATTCACACGAGGGAGTTTACAGTGAGTTTTCTGCTTCAAGTTTGTGCTGCGGCAAATTTTCCGCTGCAGCGCAAACTCCTAGTGGGAAACCTGCCAGTGCGAATGTACCCTAAAAACACTATACTACACTAACACATAATAAAGGGTAAAACACTACATATACACCCCCTTACACTGTCCCCCCCCCCAATAAAAATGAAAAACGTATTGTACTGCAGTGTTTCCAAAACGGAGACTCCAGCTGTTGCAAAACAACAACTCCCAGCATTTCTGGACAGCCACTGACTGTCCAGGCATGCTGGGAGTTTAGACACAGCTGGCCTCCACCCTGTTTGGGAATCACTGGCTTAGAATACCCCTATGTCCACCCCTATGCAATCCGTAATTTAGTCCTCAAATGCGTATGGCGCTCTCTCACTTCAGAGCCCTGTTGTATTTCAAGGAAACAGTTTAGGGCCACATATGGGGTATTTCCGTACTCGCGAGTAATTGCACTACAAATTTTGGGGGGCTTTTTCTCCTTTTACCCCTTATGAAAGGGAAAAGTTGGGGGCTACACCGGCCTGTTAGTGTAAATAAATAAAAATGTTTACACTAACATGCTGGTGTTGCCCCATACTTTTTATTTTCACAAGAGGTAAAAGCAAAAAAAGACCCCCGAAATTTGTAACGCAAATTCTCCTGAGTACGGAAATACCCCATATGTGGGCATAAGATGCTCTGCAGGCGCACAACAAGGCTCAACAAGGCTCAAATTGGTGATTTGCACAGGAGTGGCTGATTTTACAGCGGTTCTGACAAAAGCAAAAAAATACTCACATGTGACACCATTTTGGAAACTACACCCCTCACAGAACGTAACAAGGGGTATAGTGAGCCTTAACACCCCACAGGTGTTTGAAGAATTATTAAATTTGGATGGGAAAATGAAAAAAAATAATTTCACTAAAATTCTGGTATTATCCAAAATTTTTCATTTTCACAAGGGAAAACAGGAAAAAAAAGCCCCCCAAATTTTGTAACCCCATTTCTTCTGAATAAGAAAATACCCCATTTGTGGATCTAAAGTGCTCTGCGGGTGCACTGCAATGCTCGGAAGAGAAGGAGCGCCATTGGGATTTTGAAGAGAAAATTTGTCCGGAATTTAAGGCCACGTGTGTTTACAAAGCCACCATGGTGCCAGAACAAAGGAATCCGCCCCCCACCCCCACCCCCGCATGTGACCCCATTTTGGAAACTACACCCCTCACATCATGTAATACGGGGTGCAGTGAGCATTTACCCCCCAAAGGTGTCTGACAGATTTTTGGAACAGTGGGCCGTGAAAATGTAAAATTTTATTTTAAATTTGCACAGACCACTGTTCCAAAGATCTGTCAAACGCCAGTGTGTTGTAAATGCTCACTGCACTCCTTATTAAATTCTGTGAGGGGCGTAGTTTCCAAAATGGGGTCACATGTGGGGTGGGTCCACTGTTCAGGCACCACGGGGGGCTTTGTAAACTCACATGGCCCCTGACTTCCATTCCAAACAAATTCTCTTTCCAAAAGCTCAATGGCGCTCCGCCGCTTCTGAGCATTGTAGTGTGCCAGCAGAGCACTTGCCATCCACACATGAGGTATTTCCATACTCAGAAGAAATGGAGTTACAAATTTGGGGAGGTCGTTTTCTCCTATTACCCTTTGTAAAAATGTAAAATTAGGGGGGGAAAAAAGAGCATTTGAGTGAAAAAAAATTTTTTTTTCATTTACACATCAAACTTTAACAAAAAGTCGTCAAACACCTGTGGGGTGTTAAAGCTTACTGTACCCCTTGTTACGTTCCTTAAGAGGTGTAGTTTCCAAAATAGTCTGTCATTTATTCAGGCCATCTTCCCAGCTCCTCTTCGTTAGAGGGCTTTACAATGCCTAAAAATCCAACATCTAAGCGACGGGTTAGGTTATTCAGACGAAATAACCTTAACCTCAGAGACCAAAGAGGAACTCTTATGGTGGTTAAATCACATTTATTCTTGGAAGGGGAAAACTATTTTCAATTCCATTCCGGCTTTGGTAATAGAATCCAATGTCAGTCGCATCGTTTGGGGAGCGAGTTGCGGTACCTCTTCTATAGGAGGCAAATGGTCATCAGAATAATCTCTTCTCCATATAAGATGTTTAGAACTACTAGCTGGATTTTTTGCCATGAGTTTTGCAGGTATCAGGTCTCATTATTGTTTTCTCTTACGAATGGACAACATTTCAGCGGTGCAATACATCAACTGCTTGGGTGAGACCAAATTGGAAACCTTGGCCAATATTGCCAAAGAGTTTTGGAATTTTTGTCTACACAAGGATATAGTTTTGAAGGCAGTATATCTGCCCAGTCTCTCCAATACGATTGCAGATTACTACTCTCACTTCTTAGTTGATTCCAGCAACTGGAAATTGGACTCCAATCTCTTTCCTTTGGGGTCCATTACATCTAGATCTTTTTGCTTCCAGACTCCACGATTTTTCAGTTGGCGTCAAGATCCGGAGGTGGAGGGCATAGATGCTCCTCTACAACTCATTTTGCCCTGATTCCGAGAATACTCCCATTAGACCGATCTCAGAAATCGACTTTAGTACTCATAATCCCATGATGGCCAACTCAGTCTTGGTTTCCTCAAATATTGGGAATAATCATAGATTACCCCAGGATCCTTCCATCCAATCCTTTGATTCTACAAGGGGGAACCCTCATCCTTTGGTAATGTCAGAACTCTTGACATTGGTAGCCTGGTTCATTTCAGGTAGTCAGAACCAAACTTGAATGTTTCGCAAACAACTAGAGACATTCTCGCAGACACTTGGGCCCCAGGTACCAGATCTGCTTACAGATCAGCCTGGAAGGTTTGGTCCGTTTGGTGCTCACGACGGGATTTGGATCCAATTCATGCACTTATTTCTGAATGGCTTCATTTGAAGCCGGAAAAGCGTACAATACCATTAACGTTTACCGCTCAGCGATTTCCTTTAATCACGCTTCCATTCACTCTATGTCCATCGGGAAACATCCTTTAATTTGTAAATTCTTAAAAAGGCATACAATTTAGACACCCTCCTTTACCTAAATACCATTCTACAGGGTGGGCCATTTATATGGATACACCTTAATAAAATGGGAATGGTTGGTGATATTAACTTCCTGTTTGTTGCACATTAGTATATGTGATGGGGGAAACTTCAAGATGGGTGGTGACCATGGTGGCCATTTTGAATCTAACTTTTGTTTTTTTCAATAGGAAGAGGGTCATGTGACATTTTTTGGGAATTTCACAAGAAAACAATGATGTGCTTGGTTTTAACGTAACGTTATTCTTTCATGAGTTATTTACAACTTTCTGACCACTTATAATGTGCTGCCCATTGTGTTGGATTGTCAATGCAACCCTCTTCTCCCACTCTTCACACACTGATAGCAACACCACAGGAGAAATGCTAGCACAGGCTTCCAGTATCTGTAGTTTCAGGTGCTGCACATCTCGTATCTTCACAGCATAGACAATTGCCTTCAGATGACCCCAAAGATAAAAGTCTAAGGGGGTCAGCTGAAGGCAATTGTCTATGCTGTGAAGATACGAGATGTGCAGCACCTGAAACTACGGATACTGGAAGCCTGTGCTAGCATTTCTCCTGCGGTGTTGCTATCAGTGTGTGAAGAGTGGGAGAAGAGGGTTGCATTGACAATCCAACACAATGGGCAGCACATTGAACACATTTTATAAGTGGTCAGAAACTTGTAAATAACTCATAAAAGAATCAAGTTACGTTAAAACCAGGCTCATCATTGTTTTTCTTGTGACATTCCCAATAAGTTTGAGGTGTCACATGACCCTCTTCCTATTGAAAAAACAAAAGTTGGATTCAAAATGGCCAACTTCAAAATGGCCGCCATGGTCACCACCCATCTTGAAAAGTTTCCCCCCTCACATATACTAATGTACCACAAACAGGAAGTTAATATCACCAACCGTTCCCATTTTATTACAGTGTATCCATATAAATGGCCCACCCTGTACATGGGAAGATCTCCTCTCACTTCAGTTCTTATGTTTTAAACTCACCGTTTTATTATGTCTTATTTCTATTTAAAGAGTTTCCAATGTTAGGTAGGGCTCTCTACATTTCCCAAAAACAATTTTCCCCTAACGGAGTGTGCTTTTAAATTTCCAGAAGGACAAAAACTAATCTTCACTCCGTCTTTTATCCTTCTTTTCCTCTTAACCATAATCTTTGTGTAGATAGTTGTCTTAAATCTTACGAACTAAAAACTTCATCTTTGAGAGAGCAAGTTCTACGCAACTACTTTCATTTTGCAAACCATATCGTGGGGCAGCCATCAGCCTATCACCGGCCAGAGCGATGTCCTGCCCCGGCCAGTGATAGGCTGAGCCCACTGTCATGTAAGAAGCCGGCTTTTTACATGACAGTGGGCTCAGCCTATCACTGGCCGGGGGGGGGGGGGGGACATCGCTCCGGCCGGTGATAGGCTGACGGCTGTCCGACGTTCCAGTCCCCAGCGTAAGGCCAACGTAGGTAAGTTTAAGTTCTTTATCTTTTGCAGCCTGGGCATAGGGACACAGCGTACAGCAGTGGTCTCAAACCTGCGGACCTCCAGCTGTTGCAAAACTACAACTCCCAGCATGCCCGGACAGCTGTTGGCTGTTCGGGCATGCTGGGAGTTGTAGTTTTGCAACATCTGGAGGTCCGCAGGTTGGAGACCACTGGCGTACAGTGAGTTCCAGCACCAGCGGCCCCCAACAAAGAGGAGGAGGGCAGAGCTTGACATATGTGAGTAGTACCCCGCTGGGCTGATAATTAATTGGGTGGGAGCAGAACAACGCTGGCGGGTAACATCATTTGGTGGGGAGGAGCAGAACAGCGCTGGCGGGTCACATGATTTTGGGGGGGGGGGTGAAAGAAATACCGTTACATACCGTGGAACCGCCATAAGTTACAAAAATACCGTGATACACATATTTGGTCATACCGCCCAGCTCTAAGCATAACGATAAAGTTATCAAAACACCACACAGTTATCCAAAAATACCACTAAAAATGTATCATACAAAAAAGGACTTAGAGCAATTGCTACTGAAAAATATGCAAATTTTATTAGTATATCCAAAAAGTTAAAAAGGTCACACACTTGTGACCAAATACCATAAAGAATACCAGATGTGTATGTATAAAGCAATACAAAATGAGATGTGATCAGATACAACCAAAAAAAGTAGGTGGATCAGGTATAGCAATCGATGTAATCACAATGGATCTATATATAGTGAGGTCAAGGAAATGATATGATATCAATGGCTCTTATTCAACATGGAGTAAACAGGGGTCAGAAGGCCCCATTATATGTGTATGAGAGCTGCCTGCTCTATCACATTTTAACTAATGATATGAATATGCCCAAAGTAAATAGTTAATAAAGATCCTCACTTACCCATAATGGATACCTGTCGCCACCGTCCCAACGTACGTTTCGTCACCCGACTTTCTCAAGCGTCCCTTGAGAAAGTCGGGTGACCAAACATACGTTTGGACGATGGCGACAGGTATCCATTATGGGTAAGTGAGGATCTTTATTTATTAACTATTTACTTTGGGCATATTCATATCATTAGTTAAAATGTGATAGAGCAGGCAGCTCTCATACACATATAATGGTGCCTTCTTACCCATTTACTTCATGTTGAATAAGAGCCATTGATATCATATCATTTCCTTGACCTCACTATATATAGATCCATTGTGATTACAACTAGAGATGAGCGAATTTACAGTAAATTCGATTCGTCACGAACTTCTCGGCTCGGCAGTTGATGACTTATCCTGCGTAAATTAGTTCAGCTGCGTAAATTAGTTCAGCTTTTAGGTGCTCCGGTGGGCTGGAAAAGGTGGATACACTCCTAGGAAAGAGTCTCCTAGGACTGTATCCACCTTTTCCAGCCCACGGGAGCACCTGAATGCTGAACTAATTTATGCAGGATAAGTCATCAACTGACGATCCGAGAAGTTTGTGATGAATCAAATTTACTGTAAGTTCGCTCATCTCTAATTACAATGATTGCTATACCTGATCCACCTACGTTTTTTGGTTGTATCTGATCACATCTCATTTTGTATTGCTTTATACATACACATCTGGTATTCTATCTTTATTGTATTTTGTCACAAGTGTGTGACGTTTTTAACTTTTTGGATATACTAATAAAATTTGCATATTTTTCAGTAGCAATTGCTCTCAGTTTAAGTCCTTTTTCGTATAAATAGTTTATGGAGCTATACTGATTAACCCCTTAAGGACTCAGGGTTTTTCCGTTTTTGCACTTTCGTTTTTTCCTCCTTACCTTTTAAAAATCATAACCCTTTCAATTTTCCACCTAAAAATCCATATTATGGCTTATTTTTTGCGTCACCAATTCTACTTTACAGTGACATTAGTCATTTTACCCAAAAATGCATGGCAAAACGGAAAAAAAAATCATTGTGCGACAAAATCGGGAAAAAAAATGCCATTTTATAACTTTTGGGGGCTTCCGTTTCTACGCAGTGCGTATTTCGGTAAAAATGACACCTTATTATTCTGTAGGTCCATACGGTTAAAATGATACCCTACTTATATAGGTTTGATTTTGTCGTACTTCTGGAAAAAATCATAACTACATGCAGGAAAATTTATACATTTAAAAATGTCCTCTTCTGACCCCTATAACTTTTTTATACAGGGCGGTATGAGGGCTCATTTTTTGCGCCATGATCTGAAGTTTTTATCGGTATGATTTTTGTTTTGATCGGACTTTTTGATCACTTTTTATTAATTTTTTAATGGTATAAAAAGTGACCAATATACGCTTTTTTGGACTTTGGAATTGTTTTGCGCGTACGCCATTGACCGTGCGGTTTAATTAATTATATATTTTTATAGAATGGACATTTACACACGCGGCGATACCACATATGTTTATTTTTATTTACACTTATTTTTTTTTATGGGAAAAGGGGGGTGATTCAAACTTATTAGGGAAGGGGTTAAATGACCTTTATTAACACTTTTTTTTTACTTTTTTTTTGCAGTGTTATAGTGCTATAACACTGCATATACTGATCTCTCATCCTGATCACAGGCGTGTATTAACACGCCTGTGATCAGTGTTATCGGCGCTTGACTGCTCCTATCTGGATCTCAGGCACGGAGCAGTCATTCGTCGATCGGACACCGAGGAGGCAGGTAAGGGCCCTCCCGGTGTCCTGCAAGCTGTTCGGGACGCCGCGATTTCACCGCGGCGGTCCCGAACAGCCCGACTGACTAGCCGGGATACTTTCACTTTCGCTTTAGAAGCGGCGGTCAGCTTTGACCGCCGCTTCTTAAGGGTTAATACCGCACATCGCCGCGATTGGCGATGTGTGGTATTAGCTGCGGGTCTCGGACGTTAATGAGCGCCGGGACCGACGCGATGTGATGCGGGGTCGCAGCGCGACTCCGCTTCATATCGCGGGAGGCGGCGCAGGACGTAAATATACGTCCTGCGTCGTTTAAGGGTTAACAGATTATAGACCCCCAGCACTTAGCACATATCATGAGAAAGAGTACTACAAATAACTATCCGGTGCTGTTTTTTCTTGTGTCTAATTAAAAATGTATCATCCAGAAAAAAAAGTCCTCACACATCTGTGTGTAAGGAAAAAAAAAGTATGGTTCTTAAAATATGGTGATGTACAAACCTGTACCAACCTGCAATAAAAAATTTAAGCGCAGCTGTCATGAAATCTGGGTGAAATAACCTGCACACAGCCTTTGCACTGTGTGCAGGTGGTGTGTATAGCAATGTTTTTACCTAATATTTGCAGGCTTTCAGGACCCCCAAAAAATGCTTTTGATGAAAGCCACTGAGTCAGATAGGCGTGGAGTGAGGTAAGCGATGCCCCGCCGCCAGAACCGACAACCCCCTGTATGTCAGCACTGGGACCACTGTGTGATTAACACACAGGTCCCAGCTCATGCACCCCTCAGCTCACCTTTTTTGGCTGGTTATTATACTCGTGCCCGTTATGTTCTTTCTTCTCTCTGGTGGAGACGTGCATGCAAGCAGGACAGTTCCCGATACTAGGGGCAGAGAGGAAGCGTGCAGCAGGAGCGAGCACTCGCTGGGGGAGTGCACGTTAGATGAGCTGAAGGGCGCATGCGCTGGGACCTGTGTGTCAATCGCACAGCAGTCCCAGCGCGACATACAGGGGGGTTGCCGTAGTGGCGGCGGGGCATCGTGTACCTTGCGCCACGCCTATCCGACCGTCAGTGGCTTTGATCAAAAGCATTTTTGGGGGTCATGAAAGCCTGCAAATATTAGGTAAAAACATTGCTATACACAAAAAGGCTGTGGGCAGGTTATTGCACCCAGATTTCATGACAGTTGCGCTTTAACATGCCTATTATTCCATACAATGAACACCATATTAAAAAAAAAATTTGTAATAATAGCTTGCCAAAAATAGTTTTCCGTTAAAATATCACTGTCATTTAAATGTGCATTTGATATGTTGTCAAAAGTTTAGAATCCAAAAGAACTTCCCATGCATAACTGATCTACACTAAGACTAAATGTAAACTCACAGAAGAAAAAATAGTGTACTGAGATCAAGTATAAAACTAAAATGAATTGACATAAATGCAAAAACAATACACAAGAACACAGGTAAAATCACATAAAATAGAAAGTGCTACTGGTGAAATCTGACAAAGATGGGGCTCTGCACATAACTAATCAGCATGCAATGTATACATAGAGGGCATGGCAAACACAATTACTCTCCCTTGTAAAGAGTACTAGTAACATAGCAGCAGTATAACAATAAAGTGCATCCAGGTGGCTATATAACCGACACTGAGGGAGAGAAAGGTGCAACAATACAAAATGTAAATATATAACAGTAATTACCAAGTGGTAAGGACAAACGTTTCGCTCCAAGGCTTCTTCCGGGACGCCCCCGGAAGAAGTACTTTCTATTTTATGTGAATTTACCTTTAGTCTTGTGTATTGTTTTTGCATTTATGTCAATAAAGTTTTGCTTTATACTTTATCTTAGTACGTCAAAAGTTTAGATTACACCAGGTCTCACAGCAGCCGTTGGCTGTCCGGGCATGCTGGGAGTTGTAGTTTTGCAACAGCTGGAGGCCACCTGGTTGGGAAACACTGCCATAGACTAATGCAGTGAAAGGGTCGAGGCTGAGTGATGGCCAAAGAGTAAGGCACGTGGCCGCATACTTCACCCAGCTGTAACTCGCAATCATAGCAGGTCTCAGGACTGAGACTCAAAGTGATCTAAACTTATGACACATCTGGAAAGCATTTCAAAAGGTTATTTAAATGACAGTGACACCGTCTATTATACTTCCAAAAAAAAAAAAAAAATGTGAGAGAGAAAGAGATAGATAGAGAGCTCTGTTCAAGTTAACCTTATACTTATGTGGGAGAGATTCATCAAGACCTGTGCTGAGGAAATATTGACCAGTTGCCCATAGCAACCAACACAAACGGAAATTCATCAAAACCTGGGTAGAGGAAGAGTGGTGCCTTTGCCCATAGAAACCAGATTGCTTCCATTTTTAACCCCTTAACCTCTTCAGGACGTGGTGCGTATGCATATGCCCTGCATCCCGAGTCCTTAAGGACGTATGCATACGCCCGTGGGAATTCTGGTCCCCGCCACTAGCCGGTTGGGGACCAGACCGGGATGCCTGCTGGAATCATTCAGCGATATTTACTGCTTACAAGTTCTAAAAATGCTAAATTTTCATGAAATTTGGGGATTTTTCCCCAAAAAAGGATCGAAGTAATAGGTATCGACCTATATCGATTTTTTTAGGGCCGATACCAATACAGATAATCTGTGGAGGTTAGGGCCGATAGCCGATAATTTATACCGATATTCCGGTATAAGTTATCGGCTATTTATACCCCCCCAACCAGCCAGATCCCCCCCCCCCGCGCACGACACCGCTGCAGATCATTGATTTAAAGCGGGCGATTTAAATCAATGAACTGCAGAGGCTTTTGCGGTGCCATAGGCCGCTGCCACCACCAGCTTCTCTCCCCCTGCCTGTCCGGGGTCCTCCTGAGTCCTATCACCGCCACTGCGACCGCCCCCCCGCGCCGCACCGCACTCCCCTCTGCACCGCCCTGGTCCAATTGCCTCCCCCATCCCCGGTTTTATAATTACCTATTCCCGAGTTCCACTCTACATCTGGCTCCGGTGGCGTCCTCCTGAGCTGTCACTGTGCGCACCGACGGTGACGTCGCGTTGAGGACGTTACTCGTCATTGCGCACAGCGTAAGCCAAGGACGCAGCAGGAGCCAGAAGTAGCGTGGACCCCGGGAACATGTAATTATGAATGGAGGAGGCAATGGGGCCGGGGCAATGCAGTGGGGGGGGGGGGGCGATGCAGTGCAGTGGGGGGGTGCAGAACGGTGCGGTGGGTTGGTGGGGGGGCGGTCGCAGTGCAGTGGGTGGTGCGGCGCAGTCCGGGCGGTGGGGGGCCGGGGCATTATCGGATTATCAGCAAGGTAATTGCCGATACAGATAACGCCCAAAATCGTGAATATCGGCCGATAATATCGGCCAAACCGATAATCGGTCAATCCCTAGCAAGTAACTACGAAAATTTACCACCAAAATAAAGTAGAATATGTCACGAAAAAACAATTTCAGAATCAGAATATTCGGTAAAAGCGTTTTAGAGTTATTAATGCATAAAGTGACGGTGGTCAGAATTGCGAAAAAGGGCTCAGTCCTTAAGGTGAAAAAGGGCTGCGTCCTTAAGGGGTTAAGGACCACGGGTTTTTCCGTTTCTGCACTTTTGTTTTTTCCTCCTCGCCTTTTAAAAATCATAACCCTTTCAATTTTTCACCTAAATATCCATATGGTGGCTTATTTTTTGCGCCACCAATTCTACTTTACAGTGACATCAGTCATTTTACCTAAAAATCGACGGCGAAACGGAAAAAAATGTTTATAACTGTTGGGGGCTTCCGTTTCTACGCAGTACTTTTTTTTTTGTAAAAATGACATCTTATCTTTATACTTATATCCTACTTATAGGTGTGATTTTGTGGTACTTCTGGAAAAAATCAAAACTACATGCAGGAAAATGTATACGTTTAAAATGGTCATCTTTTGACCCCTATAACTTTTTCAAATTTTTTGTGCCGTGATCTGAAGTTTTTAGCGGTACCATTTTTGTATTGATCTGACTTTTTGATCGCTTTTTATAAATTTTTTCATGATATAAAAAGTGACCAAAAATAAGTTTTGGACTTTGGAATTCTTTTGCGCATACGCCATTGACCGTGCAGTTTAATTAATGATATATTTTTATCATTCGGACATTTACGCACGTGGCGATGCCACATATGTTTATATTTATTTTTATTTACATGTTTTTTTATGGGAAAAGGGGGGTGATTTGGGCTTTTATTAGGGAAAGGGTTAAATCACATGTATTAATTATTTTTTTTTTTTTGGTCGCCGGTAATCAGACCCAGAGCGAACACGCTCCAGGGACTGATTACAAACGGGGTGCCGCGTGCAAGATCACGGGGGTCCCCAGCGGCGGGACTCCCACGATCAGGCATCTTATCCCCTATCCTTTGGAAAGGGGATAAGATGTCTAAGCACCGGAGTACCTCTTCAACACTGCACACACTGATCTTATACACTGATCACTGCAAAGGCATAGCTTTGCATTGATCAGTGTTGTCGGCGGTCGATTGCTCAAGCCTGCATCTCAGGCTTGGAGCAATCTATCGCCGAACGGAACTGCCGGAGGAAGGTAAGAGGACCTCCTCTCGCGTCCTAGCTGATCGGCACACCGCATTTTCACTGTGGCGGTCCCGATCAGCCGGGAAGCTTTTACTTTCCTTTTAGAGGCGCGCTATTAGCCCCGGCATGAGTTACATGCCAGGACCGACCGGCTGACACGGGGTCACCGCGTGACCCCGTGTTATATCGCGGGAGCCGGCTAAGGACGTAAATATACGTTGTTAAAGGGTTAAAAAAAAAAAAGGCCTCAGAAAAATAAAAGAAGCAATCTGATTGGTTGCTATAGGCAACTGCATTACTCTTTGCACAGGTTTTGATAAATCTCACCCCCACAGAGTACACGTAATGCAAGAATTCCTGCAAAAGGATAATCCCTTCCATACACCTGATTGGGGTTATTTCTGCAGTAGCACTTTTTTCAAGCAACATAAAAATGTATGGGAATTTACTCCAACTAAACTGTCACAGGCGAACATACCCTAGGCAGCACATTGCTTATGAGTGGTCCACAGTAGGCTTATGGTATGGAACTGGTGCAGCTTTATGTAAACATGTGATTGTAGATACTGATTTACAGTACTGCAATATCATTTTTTTTGTATATTATACATATGCTTCCCAGTAGTATTGCACTAAAAAGCTAGTCACACTGCAAAATGTCACTTTGGCGTATGACGTCACAAAATAAATGTTGTGTGACGTCAAAGACACCGGCAAGCACACGCATGTGCCAGCAATGACTTCACAGAACGCTCACACTCGCCATTACTCTATATTCTCAGGCCCACGTCACTCACTACCTCACTCGCTGCCCAGAGTTCTCCAGGACAACTTACCGTTCCCTGTATGAGGACGACGCCACAGACAAACCGTACTTCCTACGTCACTTCCGGAAATGCGGGGTTTCCTGCCCCTGCGGGAAAGTTTAGGTGCTTGTACCTGAGGCCAGAGGGGCAAACGTCCTGGAGCGTCGGCCATATTACTGTAGCCAGCTCCATAGCATTGAGCCGTGTAATACCTTGCATTGTCTGTCAGGCACAGGTTATCTGAACTAAGCTATACTCCTGGTAACCAGACTACAACTGGGAAAATAACAGCAGTAGCCCATGGTTGCCATGGGCAACACCAACACATTTGTTTAGCTGTACATAGCAAAGTTATTTGTTAGAAAGGAACTCTTCTCTAATAATGCAGCATTATGTTTTAATATTTGAACTGAAATAAAAATTTCCTGCACTATTTCCTATATTTTCCTGCCACTGAAAATGGCAGCTGGAAGCATGAGAACCAGTCACGATCAGGCTTCATTCACACTGCTGTGTTTTGATAACTGTATCACAAATTCAGTACCTGGACTCTTTTTAGTTTATGTAGGCCATACCTGCTGCTAAAAGCCCTTATAGATGGGCCAATATTACTGATCGGCGCTTATTTTCTCTCCTTTTTTAGCATCCCCTTTTTAACTTTCTTTCCCTTACATCTTACCAGCAGCACAGATGGGGTATTCACCTCCCCTCGAACTGGTAAGACCAACTGAAGTTTTATTGAATAGTAATTTGAATTAAAGTTAAATCACACCTACATTAGCCCCTATAAAGGAGGGGAACACCCTCAGCCCTTTTTTTTTTTTTTTTTTTTTTTTTTTCTGTCTTCCCAGACAGTAGGACTGATGGTGAGTCGCTCCTTTTTGGGGATCTTCTACAGTGTTTTTTTTTTTTTTTTTTCCTTCTTAGAAACCTGCATTCTTTCATTCAATCTTTTTTCCCTATTTATTTTATAGGGAATGTATCCTCATTTTTACCAACAGAAGTTGCTGGTTGATTTTGTTATTGGTTTTTACTTTTATATTAAAGGAGTACTCTGATTTTAAAATTTATACCCCCCAAATGTTCCCCATGGCTGTACCTCTCTGCGCATGTACTTATTTCTGAAATCGGTTGCTGCCATTCTTCCGATGCGGGGCCCCGTATTTTCTGCCACTTCCTGGTCATGGTGGTGTGGAGGATGACGTAAAAATCGTCATCCCCCATGCTGCATTGCTACAATTTCCGGTCCCTCTGTGCCTCCTTCCTCCTCAACCCCTCCCTAATAATTTTAATAAAAACGCCCCTCCCCGCTGCCGCCCATGCCCCTAAACACTCCCCTATCATCTTTGTCTCCCTCCCGCTCCATTCCCCCGCACCAATGAAAGGGAGCTCCGATGCTGCACTCGGCTCCCAGTGGAGATATAGCTATGTGGGCACACGCTGCTCTCATAGCTACATCTCCCGTGGTGCCTGAGAAGTTTGTAATGGATTACTTTTACTGTATTCAAGTAGCGCATGCACTCTGAATTGAGGCTACGCTACAAAAGTTACTAAGTAGTTTGTAGAACATCCCTGATAGTTACACCAGAGTAACTATCAGGGATATCATTGGCCTACAGTAATCACATGTCGGCCTGATCGCGCTGATAGGCACAGGGTATTCTGACGCGTTTGCACATCCCAGCCAATGACGGCTGTGCAAACGAAGACCAGATGAATATGCAAAGGGGAGTGACCGGATCGTGGCGAGAGGGGCTGGCTGAGAGTGGGGAGGACTATGAGAGCGGTGACGTTTCGTTACAAGATGGCTGCAGTCGGCTGAACAAAATTCATAATTCTGGCAGACAAGCTGTACTTCCGGATATCGGAAAAGTCGGGGATGCGTGCAAGTGAGACTACAGAGGTAATTGACTTTCTTATATAACTTCTTGCTAGCTGTGCAATGCCATAAAATAACTTTGCTCCAGCGTACTCCTTTAAGACCTCCTTGTTTTAGCAGGTCTATAATGCTGAGCTCCTGTTCATATGTCTTTTTGCTGCTGGATTTTCCTTCGGGTCGGAGCTCCTATGTGTATGTGTGTCCGGCTGCATCGCTATGCTCCCGTTGGCGGCAGCTTTCTTTTCCTGTCAGTCACATGACTGACGGTAGCATATCATGCAGCGTCTGGAGTTGCGCAAGGCGTCCTGCACTGGCCGGTGCATTGCCATAGAATGAAATTTGCCATAGAATGAAATGCTCCGCCTCTATCACATCCTATTGCCTCACACTTGTCACGTGACATATTTAACCGTCATGCATTGACGCGCACAGCAGTCTCAGTTTGGCTATCACAGGGAGAGGATCTCCTCTCTCCCTGTGATAGCTGAAGTTGCACGGAGCTGCACCGAACTCTCATGGCCTCTGTGGCCTGATTCAGCTGAAGCTGCACGGAGCTCACATGGGCTCTGTGGCCCGATTCAATCGGGCCACAGAAGCTCATACATTTACTCAGCTCATACGGCTCATGCATCTACTCTTTTATTACATTTACTGTTTTATAGATCTACAGTGCTATCGGGATCCCTATGCCCAATAGCGCTGTCATCAGCGTGCCTCCCCGCGAGCGCGATAGATCCACAGCGCTATCGGGATCCCTATGCCCAATAGCGCTGTCAGCGTGCCTCCCGCCAGCGCTATTGATCGACAGCGCTATCGGGACCCCTATCGGGTCTCCTAGAGCGCAGTTCTATGGATCACTCCCAGCTCTGTTACTTAGACTAGTTTCAGACTACGGAATCTCCGGGCAGAAAATTTGCGCCTGGAGATTCCGAGTGCGGCCAGCGCTGACTGAATCAGTCGGCTCTAGGACCGCGCGGACACTGCAGTCTCCCATAGACTGCAGTGTGTTCCGCGCGGATTTCCACCCGAAGAAAGAGCACCGCCATTCTTCAGGCGGAAATTTCCAAGCGGATTTTCCGTTCACAAATTCCGAAGTGTGAATTTGTGAACGGAAACCCATTCACTACACTATACATTTTAGCAAGCGGAATTTCCGCCTGCAATTTCAAAGCGGAATTGCAGGCGTAAATTCCATAGTGTGAAACAAGCCTTAGAGTAGCCTTGATACTGCTTGCAATTACTTTGCTAGTCTGTATTCTTGCTAAAACGCCTTACCTTATTTGTCTGGTATCCAGCTAGAGTCTGCTTTCTACCTACTATGGTTAATTCTAGATCCTTATAGAACTTGTTTTTTTTTTTTTTTTTTACTTATCTTAGAGATTATTCTCTAAATTTTATTTTTTTCCTCCTAGACCAGTCGGTAAAGCATCAGATTTTTAATCTGAGGTCCAGGGTTCAGGTGATTTTTAATCTGAGGTCCATGATGTTCATTGTAGAGCTTTATAATGATTCAAATGCCAGGATGTTTTTAAAGTCCTCTAACCGTGATGTGGCTGGAGAGGGAGCAAGTGTCACGTTTGTAACCCAAGACATCGGTGGATCCTGAAACCACTCAGAAGGCATTTAAATCTTCTTTCACTGATGATGAGATGTCCTACTCATATTTTTTCCCACTGCAGAAAATTCAGCGCTTACTGAAGTACATCCAGGGACCAGGATGTCGACATAGGGGAAGCCTCTACCTCCTCCTCTAAGGGGCCTAGGGCCTTTAAGGCAGATGAGACACTACTTTCCATAATGAGAATGGAATTGAAAAAAAAAAGGAAAAGGGTTCTGTTTTATCTAAAAGGTTTAAGAAAATTTTTCCTATCCGTGAGGACCACTGATGATCGGGCAATGGCGGACATCAGAGATGGCGCTCATGCCCACCATTAAGCCCTCAGATGCCGTGATCAACACAGATCGCGGCATTGCAGTCATTTGAATCACCCGCGGTGCTGCCGTGGGGATACGATCATCCAACGTGCCAGCCGGAGGTCCCCTTTCCTGCTTCGGCCGTCATCCCGGGGTCTTCTCCTCTGGTCAGAGAAGATATTGCTGATGAGTGCTATGCCTATGCACAGCACTGTTAATAGGCACAATCTAATGACTGGTATAAAAATAGTCCCCTGTGGGGACATAAAAAGTGTTAATAAAAAATAAAAAAAGCCCCTCATACAGCCCCGTATACAGAAAAATTTGAAAGTTATAGGTGGTCAAAATTGAGTGATTTTAAATGTACTAATTTTGTTTAAAAAGTTTGAGATAATAGAAAAGCATATATAATGGTATCATTTTAATTGTATTCACCCACAGAATAAAGAAAACCTGTCATTTCTAATGTTAAATGCACAGCTTGAAAACAAAATATTCCAAAGTTTTCAGAATTGCAGTTTTCTTTTCAATTTCCCCACACATATATTTTATTGGTTGTGCCCTACATTTTATGGTTAAATGATTGATGTCATTATAAAGGATAATAGGGTGTGCAAAAAAGTAGCCCTCACATGGGTCTGTGGATGAGAATATAAGTTATGATGTTTAGAAGGCAAGTAGGAAAAAAACAAAAATGAAAAATAAAAATTGGCTGTGTCCTTAAAGGGGTTGTGCGCTGCCCTAATTTTCGGAGATCCGCTCACAGCGTCCGGAAGTTCATTACTCCAAACGCTGTGTGCGGGCTTCCGTGTTCGCGGTCACCGGGCATGACGTCACGCCCGGCCCCTCGCGACGTCTCGCCTCCTCCTCGTGACGTCTCGCCCGCCCCCTCGTGACGTCTCGCCCGCCCCCTCGTGACGTCTCGCCCGCCCCCTCGTGACGTCATAAAGAGAGCGTATGTAAGAAAGATTCGCTAGATGCACAAGTCGTAAGTAGCAAAAATGCAGCGAAAAAAGAAAACTATATTAAGGAAAAGAATAAACATCAAACTCACATACCCACGAATACACAAGGGGAGAAGGATTAAGGAAGAGAGACAGGAATAGTGTGGAAAAACAGAACAGGTAAAAGAAAAGGGCAAGAAAGCCCACAGACAGAGACTGCAAGCCTGAGTACTTATCGGGATCGGGGATATATGGGCCACTGAGCAAGAGCCCACTGCGGAGGCCCAGAGCCTGCAGGCAATGATGTATAAAAGAGCAAGGTAATGGATCAGGCCTATCCTACGACATTGAACTATACCGTCCGGAGGAACAAAATTCACCCCAAGGAAGCCATGTGGCACCTATTCTCATTTAGAGGCAATAACCGCTTTATGTGTCAGGTAGAAGCATCTCGCCCATTCTTCATCAGAAAACGATTTGCCTAATTCAGCTTCCCAAGCTCGACAATAAGCCAGAAGGGAGCGTGTTCTGGGAGTCAGTAAAAGGTCATACATTAAAGAGATGGCATGCCGAGGGTAAGAGGAGGCAAGGCAGAGATGTTCAAAGGGTGACAGCGGGCGGTGCACCCTGGCCTGAGGAGGGAGCGAGGAAAAGAAGTGGCGCAATTGCAGATAAGCGAACGGGGCACGCCTAGATGGGGGGCCATCAGCAAGCAGTTCCTCAAGAGTTTTAAGTCTCCCATCCTTCACTATTTGCCAAAACCTAAGAGGGTTTGTCAAAGTGGCCCCAAAAAAGTCCCCTCCCGAGGGGTCCTCCGGCGGGAAGGACGAGTTACTCGACACCGGGAGAAGTGGGCCTAATCTATCTACCAGGCACTCCTCACCGCCTATAGTGTGCAGGGAAGCTAGGGTGTGACGTGTAGAAAACGAGGATGGGAACTGTTAGGATTCGGCAGGCTGGAGGTAGATCCTCTGTGTCAGAGAGGGATTGGCGTGGACCGTGTCGGTGGACCGGTTCTAAGTTGCTACTGGTTTTCACCAGAGCCCGCCGCAAAGCGGGATGGACTTGCAGCGGCGGTAGCAACCAGGTCGTATCCACCGGCAACGGCTCAACCTCGCTGACTGCTGAGAAGGCATGGGACAGAAGGACTAGGCAGAGGCAAGGTCAGACGTAGCAGAAGGTCGGGGCAGGCGGCAAGGTTCGTAGTCAATGAGGATAGCAGGAGATCTGGAACACAGGCTTTGGACAACACTAAACGCTTTCACTGGCACAAGGCAACAAGATCCGGCAAGGAAGTGCAGGGGAAGTGAGGTAATATGGACAGGGAGCAGGTGGAAGCTAATTAGACTGATTGGGCCAGGCACCAATCACTGGTGCACTGGCCCTTTAAATCTTAGAGAGCTGGCGCGCGCGCGCCCTAGAGAGCGGAGTCACGCGCGCCAGAACATGACAGCCGGGGACCGGGACGGGTAAGTGACTTGGGATGCGATTCGCGAGCGGGCGCGTCCCGCTATGTGAATCGCATACCTGCCGGCAATGTCAGTGCAGCGCTCCCGGTCAGCGGGTCTGACCAGGGCGCTGCAGAGAGAGAGACGCTGCGAGCGCTCCGGGGAGGAGCAGGGACCCGGAGCGTTCGGCGTAACAGTACCCCCCCCCCCTTAGGTCTCCCCCTCTTTTTGTCTCCTTGTCCCTTCAAAAGAGACGAGAACATCGGGGACGCCTCTTGAGTCTCCTTCTGAAAAAAGAAGTCCTGGGTAGCTATACCAGCGGCAGGTAGTTCAGAAGAAGTGGGAATGGGGAGGGGGGCAGAGGGTGAAGCTTGTCACGGGGCAGAGTGTCACCAGGACGGGGGCTATGAGGAGGCACGGCACAGTCCTGATAGGCCTTGGGGAGACCATACACAGGAGGAGACACTGAGGCCCGACAGACGGGACTGGGAGCAGACGTGAGGCATTTCTTGCGGCAAGCAGAACCCCAATTCTTGATCTCCCCGGTGGTCCAGTCAAGGGTGGGAGAATGATGCTGGAGCCATGGCAGACTGAGGAGGACTTCAGAGGTGCAGTTGGGAAGGACAAAAAATTCAATTTTCTCGTGATGCAGTCCAATGCTCATAGGCAAGGGCTCTGTGCGGTAACGAACAGTGCAGTCCAACTTCGCTCCGTTGACCGAAGAAATGTAGAGCGGCTTGACGAGACGGGTCACCGGGATGCAGAACTTATTCACCAAAGAGGCCAGAATAAAATTTCCAGAAGAACCAGAGTCCAAGAAGGCCGCGGCTGAGAAGGAGGAGTTGGCAGAAGGAGAAATCCGCACGGGCACAGTGAGACGTGGAGAAGCAGACTTCGTACCAAGAGACGCCACACCCACGTGAGCTGGGTGCGTGCGTGCGTTTCCCAGACGTGGAGGGCGAATAGGGCAATCCACCAAGAAGTGTTCGGTACTAGCGCAGTACAGACATAAATTTTTATCCCTACGGCGAGTCCTCTCTTCATGGGTCAGGCGAGACCGATCCACTTGCATAGCCTCCTCGGCGGGAGGCACAGGGGTAGATTTCAAAGGATACTGTGAGAGAGGTGCCCAGAGATCAAGGTCTTTTTCCTGGCGGAGCTCCTGGTGTCTCTCAGAAAAACGCATGTCAATGCGGGTGGTCAAATGGATACGTTCTTGCAGGTTGGCAGGAATCTCTCGTGCGGCCAGCACATCCTTGATGTTACTGGATAGGCCTTTTTTAAAGGTCGCGCAGAGAGCCTAGTTATTCCAAGATAATTCGGAAGCGAGAGTACGAAATTGGATGGCGTACTCGCCTACAGAAGAATTACCCTGGACCAGGTTCAGCAGGGCAGTCTCGGCAGAAGAAGCTCGGGCTGGTTCCTCGAAGACACTACGGACTTCAGCGAAGAAGGACTGGACTGTGGCTGTGGCAGGATCATTGCGGTCCCAGAGCGGTGTGACCCAAGACAAGGTCTTTCCAGACAAAAGACTCACTACGAACGCCACCTTAGACCGTTCTGTAGGAAATTGGTCCGACAACATCTCCATATGTAGGGAACATTGAGACAAGAAGCCACGGCAGAGTCTAGAGTCCCCATCAAATTTGTCCGGCAGGGACAAGCGGAGGCTAGGAGTGGCCACTCGCTGCGGAGGAGGTGCAGGAGCTGGCGGAGGAGATGGTTGCTGCTGTAGCAGTGGCAGAAGTTGCTGTAACGTGGCGGTCAACTGCGACAGCTGCTGTCCTTGTTGGGCAATTTGCTGCGATTGCTGGGCGACCACCGTGGGTAGGTCAGCGAGACTTGGCAGCGGCACCTCAGCGGGATCCATGGTCGGATCTACTGTTAGGATTTGGCAGGCTGGAGTGGATCCTCTGTGTCAGAGAGGGATTGGCGTGGACCGTGTCGGTGGACCGGTTCTAAGTTGCTACTGGTTTTCACCAGAGCCCGCCGCAAAGCGGGATGGACTTGCAGCGGCGGTAGCAACCAGGTCGTATCCACCGGCAACAGCTCAACCTCACTGACTGCTGAGAAGGCGTGGGACAGAAGGACTAGGCAGAGGCAAGGTCAGACGTAGCAGAAGGTCAGGGCAGGTGGCAAGGTTCGTAGTCAATGAGGATAGCAGGAGATCTGGAACACAGGCTTTGGACAACACTAAACGCTTTCACTGGCACAAGGCAACAAGATCTGGCAAGGAAGTGCAGGGGAAGGGAGGTAATATGGACAGGGAGCAGGTGGAAGCTAATTAGACTGATTGGGCCAGGCACCAATCACTGGTGCACTGGCCCTTTAAATGTTAGAGAGCTGGCGCGCGCGCACCCTAGAGAGCGGAGCCGCGTGCGCCAGAACATGACAGCCGGGGACCGGGACGGGTAAGTGACTTGGGATGCGATTCGCGAGCGTGCGCGTCCCGCTATGCGAATCGTATCCCCGCCGGCAATGTCAGTGCAGCGCTCCCGGTCAGCGGGTCTGCAGAGAGAGAGACGCCGCGAGCGCTCCGGGGAGGAGCAGGGACCCGGAGCGCTCGGCGTAACAGGAACATGTCTTGTCGGGAGGGGGACCACTTCCATGGTAATGAAGCTAAGGTTCTCGGGGAAAGATCCTGGGCAAAACAAACCCATAATTTAGTCTCCAAGTTATTTTACCAGGACACGAGCATGCACACATGCTAGATAATACAAGCGACAATCAGGCAGTCCAGTCCCTCCCGACAACTTAGGTCTGGAGAGTGTGGTGCGATTCAGACGAGGATGTGTCGAGGACCAGACGAATAAGCCGAAACATTTAGGCACCGAGCGCCAGAAAGAAGTAGGTATATGGATGGGTAAGGCCTGTAGGAGATATAACAAGCGAGCATAAGTGTCATTTTCAAGATGTTCATCCGACCAAACCAAGAAAACTCCCTCCTATTCAAAGCAGATAAGTCCGAATGGAAACGGGCTAGTAGTGGGGAGAAGTTGAGGGAAAACAGTTGAGAAAAGTCGGATGAAATCTTAGTTCCCAGGTACGAAATCCCCCCAGATGGCCAGGTAAAGGGAAATGCGGGGCAAAGGGAAGCCTCTACACGCCCCGGTAATGAAACGTTCAAGGCTTCTGATTTAGAGAAATTGATTAAAAAATTCGACCATGAGCCAAAATCAGTGAGTTTGCTCATAAGGTTAGGTAAGTACACTATGGGGTCCGTCAAGTAGACCAGCAGGTCGTCGGCAAATGCCGAGCACTTGTACTCGTGGTTACCCACCACCACACCGTGGATATTGGGGTCTGACTGAATAGAGGCCAAGAGATGCTCCATCACCAAGACACCATTCTTAATGTGGAAGGAGGAGGACATGGCGCCATTAATTTTGAGTTGGGCAGCTGGGGAGCGGTAGAGGGCCATAATCTTAGCAGTAAAAACAGGGCCTAAACCAATATGTCGCAGGGTCTGTGCCAGGGAGGACCAGGAGACACGATCAAATGCCTTTTCGGCATCCAAAGAAAGAATCATTAGAGGCAATTTGGAAGACTTGGCGTGATGGATAATATCCAGAGTCTTGATAGTAATGTCCCTGGCTTCCCTGCCAGGCCCAAACCCTACCTGATCTAAATGGACCAACCCGGGAAGTACCGTATATACTCGAGTATAGGCCGAGTTTTTCAGCACGATTTTTCGTGCTGAAAACACCCCCCTCGGCTTATACTCGAGTGAACTCCCCCACCCGCAGTGGTCTTCAACCTGCGGACCTCCAGAGGTTTCAAAACTACAACTCCCAGCAAGCCCGGGCAGCCATCGGCTGTCCGGGCTTGCTGGGAGTTGTAGTTTTGAAACCTCCGGAGGTCCGCAGGTTGAAGACCACTGCGGCCTTCAACATCATCCAGCCCCCTCTCACCCCCTTTAGTTCTGAGTACTCACCTCCGCTCGCCGCTGGTCCGGTCCTGCAGGACTGTCCGGTGAGGAGGTGGTCCGGTGGGATACTGGTTCCGGGCTGCTATCTTCACCGGGGAGGCCTCTTCTAAGCGCTTCGGGCCCGGCCTCAGAATAGTCACGTTGCCGTGACAACGACGCATAGGTGCGTTCATTGCCAACGTACTCCTGCGTCATTGTCAAGGCAATGCCTCTATTCCGGGCCGGAAGCGCGGAGAAGAGACGCCCCCGGTGAAGATAGCAGCCCGGACCACCTCCCCACCGGACCACCTCCTCACCGGACAGCCCTGCAGGACCGGACCAGCGCCGAGCGGAGGTGAGTACTCAGAACTAAAGGGGGGTGAGAGGGGGCTGGATGATGTTGAAGGCCGCAGTGGTCTTCAACCTGCGGACCTCCGGAGGTTTCAAAACTACAACTCCCAGCAAGCCCGGACAGCCGATGGCTGCCCGGGCTTGCTGGGAGTTGTAGTTTTGAAACCTCTGGAGGTCCGCAGGTTGAAGACCACTGAGGGCGAATGATGAGAAGAGGATGATGAAGGGGGGGGTGTGGGGATGATGAAGGGGGGTGGGGATGATGAAGGGGGGATGTGTGGGATGATAAGGGGATGATGAAGGGGGGATGTGCGGGATGATAAGGGGATGATGAAGGGGGGATGTGCGGGATGATAAGGGGATGATGAAGGGGGGATGTGTGGGATGATGACAAGGGGATGATGAAGGGGGGGATGTGTGGGATGATAAGGGGATGATGAAGGGGGGATGTGTGGGATAAGAGGATGATGAAGGGGGGATGTGTGGGATGATGACAAGGGGATGATGATGAGGATGTTAATGACGGGTCTGGATGATGACAGGGGGGGATGAGGTATTTCCCACCCTAGGCTTATACTCGAGTCAATAACTTTTCCTGGGATTTTGGGTTGAAATTAGGGGTCTCGGCTTATACTCGGGTCGGCTTATACTCGAGTATATACGGTATGGAGTTCAAACAAATGGCTAACAGTTTCGAATAAATCTTGAGGTCTACATTTAAGAGGGAGATGGGCCGATAGCTACCACAGGCCCAAGGGTCCTTCCCAGGCTTTGGAAGCACCACAATGTAAGCAAGGGTGGAGGAGTCAGGAATGGGCATCGATGGGGAAACGGAATTAAAGGCATTGAGCATGAGGGGAGATAAACTAGCAGAAAGGGTTGTATAGAATTTAGACGTATAACTGTACGGGCCAGGACCAGGTATAACTGTACCCTGGACCAGGTTCAGCAGGGCAGTCTCGGCAGAAGAAGCTCGGGCTGGTTCCTCGAAGACACTACGGACTTCAGCGAAGAAGGACTGGACTGTGGCTGTGGCAGGATCATTGCGGTCCCAGAGCGGTGTGACCCAAGACAAGGTCTTTCCAGACAAAAGACTCACTACGAACGCCACCTTAGACCGTTCTGTAGGAAATTGGTCCGACAACATCTCCATATGTAGGGAACATTGAGACAAGAAGCCACGGCAGAGTCTAGAGTCCCCATCAAATTTGTCCGGCAGGGACAAGCGGAGGCTAGGAGTGGCCACTCGCTGCGGAGGAGGTGCAGGAGCTGGCGGAGGAGATGGTTGCTGCTGTAGCAGTGGCAGAAGTTGCTGTAACGTGGCGGTCAACTGCGACAGCTGCTGTCCTTGTTGGGCAATTTGCTGCGATTGCTGGGCGACCACCGTGGGTAGGTCAGCGAGACTTGGCAGCGGCACCTCAGCGGGATCCATGGTCGGATCTACTGTTAGGATTTGGCAGGCTGGAGTGGATCCTCTGTGTCAGAGAGGGATTGGCGTGGACCGTGTCGGTGGACCGGTTCTAAGTTGCTACTGGTTTTCACCAGAGCCCGCCGCAAAGCGGGATGGACTTGCAGCGGCGGTAGCAACCAGGTCGTATCCACCGGCAACAGCTCAACCTCACTGACTGCTGAGAAGGCGTGGGACAGAAGGACTAGGCAGAGGCAAGGTCAGACGTAGCAGAAGGTCAGGGCAGGTGGCAAGGTTCGTAGTCAATGAGGATAGCAGGAGATCTGGAACACAGGCTTTGGACAACACTAAACGCTTTCACTGGCACAAGGCAACAAGATCTGGCAAGGAAGTGCAGGGGAAGGGAGGTAATATGGACAGGGAGCAGGTGGAAGCTAATTAGACTGATTGGGCCAGGCACCAATCACTGGTGCACTGGCCCTTTAAATGTTAGAGAGCTGGCGCGCGCGCACCCTAGAGAGCGGAGCCGCGTGCGCCAGAACATGACAGCCGGGGACCGGGACGGGTAAGTGACTTGGGATGCGATTCGCGAGCGTGCGCGTCCCGCTATGCGAATCGTATCCCCGCCGGCAATGTCAGTGCAGCGCTCCCGGTCAGCGGGTCTGCAGAGAGAGAGACGCCGTGAGCGCTCCGGGGAGGAGCAGGGACCCGGAGCGCTCGGCGTAACAGGAACATGTCTTGTCGGGAGGGGGACCACTTCCATGGTAATGAAGCTAAGGTTCTCGGGGAAAGATCCTGGGCAAAACAAACCCATAATTTAGTCTCCAAGTTATTTTACCAGGACACGAGCATGCACACATGCTAGATAATACAAGCGACAATCAGGCAGTCCAGTCCCTCCCGACAACTTAGGTCTGGAGAGTGTGGTGCGATTCAGACGAGGATGTGTCGAGGACCAGACGAATAAGCCGAAACATTTAGGCACCGAGCGCCAGAAAGAAGTAGGTATATGGATGGGTAAGGCCTGTAGGAGATATAACAAGCGAGCATAAGTGTCATTTTCAAGATGTTCATCCGACCAAACCAAGAAAACTCCCTCCTATTCAAAGCAGATAAGTCCGAATGGAAACGGGCTAGTAGTGGGGAGAAGTTGAGGGAAAACAGTTGAGAAAAGTCGGATGAAATCTTAGTTCCCAGGTACGAAATCCCCCCAGATGGCCAGGTAAAGGGAAATGCGGGGCAAAGGGAAGCCTCTACACGCCCCGGTAATGAAACGTTCAAGGCTTCTGATTTAGAGAAATTGATTAAAAAATTCGACCATGAGCCAAAATCAGTGAGTTTGCTCATAAGGTTAGGTAAGTACACTATGGGGTCCGTCAAGTAGACCAGCAGGTCGTCGGCAAATGCCGAGCACTTGTACTCGTGGTTACCCACCACCACACCGTGGATATTGGGGTCTGACTGAATAGAGGCCAAGAGATGCTCCATCACCAAGACACCATTCTTAATGTGGAAGGAGGAGGACATGGCGCCATTAATTTTGAGTTGGGCAGCTGGGGAGCGGTAGAGGGCCATAATCTTAGCAGTAAAAACAGGGCCTAAACCAATATGTCGCAGGGTCTGTGCCAGGGAGGACCAGGAGACACGATCAAATGCCTTTTCGGCATCCAAAGAAAGAATCATTAGAGGCAATTTGGAAGACTTGGCGTGATGGATAATATCCAGAGTCTTGATAGTAATGTCCCTGGCTTCCCTGCCAGGCCCAAACCCTACCTGATCTAAATGGACCAACCCGGGAAGTACCGTATATACTCGAGTATAGGCCGAGTTTTTCAGCACGATTTTTCGTGCTGAAAACACCCCCCTCGGCTTATACTCGAGTGAACTCCCCCACCCGCAGTGGTCTTCAACCTGCGGACCTCCAGAGGTTTCAAAACTACAACTCCCAGCAAGCCCGGGCAGCCATCGGCTGTCCGGGCTTGCTGGGAGTTGTAGTTTTGAAACCTCCGGAGGTCCGCAGGTTGAAGACCACTGCGGCCTTCAACATCATCCAGCCCCCTCTCACCCCCTTTAGTTCTGAGTACTCACCTCCGCTCGGCGCTGGTCCGGTCCTGCAGGACTGTCCGGTGAGGAGGTGGTCCGGTGGGATACTGGTTCCGGGCTGCTATCTTCACCGGGGAGGCCTCTTCTAAGCGCTTCGGGCCCGGCCTCAGAATAGTCACGTTGCCGTGACAACGACGCATAGGTGCGTTCATTGCCAACGTACTCCTGCGTCATTGTCAAGGCAACGCCTCTATTCCGGGCCGGAAGCGCGGAGAAGAGACGCCCCCGGTGAAGATAGCAGCCCGGACCACCTCCCCACCGGACCACCTCCTCACCGGACAGCCCTGCAGGACCGGACCAGCGCCGAGCGGAGGTGAGTACTCAGAACTAAAGGGGGGTGAGAGGGGGCTGGATGATGTTGAAGGCCGCAGTGGTCTTCAACCTGCGGACCTCCGGAGGTTTCAAAACTACAACTCCCAGCAAGCCCGGACAGCCGATGGCTGCCCGGGCTTGCTGGGAGTTGTAGTTTTGAAACCTCTGGAGGTCCGCAGGTTGAAGACCACTGAGGGCGAATGATGAGAAGAGGATGATGAAGGGGGGGTGTGGGGATGATGAAGGGGGGTGGGGATGATGAAGGGGGGATGTGTGGGATGATAAGGGGATGATGAAGGGGGGATGTGCGGGATGATAAGGGGATGATGAAGGGGGGATGTGCGGGATGATAAGGGGATGATGAAGGGGGGATGTGTGGGATGATGACAAGGGGATGATGAAGGGGGGATGTGTGGGATGATAAGGGGATGATGAAGGGGGGATGTGTGGGATAAGAGGATGATGAAGGGGGGATGTGTGGGATGATGACAAGGGGATGATGATGAGGATGTTAATGACGGGTCTGGATGATGACAGGGGGGGATGAGGTATTTCCCACCCTAGGCTTATACTCGAGTCAATAACTTTTCCTGGGATTTTGGGTTGAAATTAGGGGTCTCGGCTTATACTCGGGTCGGCTTATACTCGAGTACATACGGTATGGAGTTCAAACAAATGGCTAACAGTTTCGAAAAAATCTTGAGGTCTACATTTAAGAGGGAGATGGGCCGATAGCTACCACAGGCCCAAGGGTCCTTCCCAGGCTTTGGAAGCACCACAATGTAAGCAAGGGTGGAGGAGTCAGGAATGGGCATCGATGGGGAAACGGAATTAAAGGCATTGAGCATGAGGGGAGATAAACTAGCAGAAAGGGTTGTATAGAATTTAGACGTATAACTGTACGGGCCAGGGCTCTTCACGCCTGGGAGGCCCCGAATAACATGGTCCAGTTCCTCCGGGGAGAAAGGAGCCTCAAGCCCTTCTAAAGCCTCCAAGGGCAAGGAGGGGAACGGGGGGGGATTATAAAGATCAGAAAAAAAGGACCTAATAGTGGAGGCAATATCTTCAGTGGAGTGAGCTATATGGCCAGAGGGGGTGCGAATGCAAGGGATATGTTATTGAGCTATCTTGGAGCGCAGCGTCCTAGCCAGCATGCGGCCACTCTTGTTCCCATATTCATAAAACCTGCTACGACCCATCTGAAGCCAGCGACCCCAAGACTCCTCTAAAAGCCTCTTCACCTCAAGCCTAGTGTCAGGAATAGCTCTGCTATGCCTGTTTAGTTTGGACTGCTTTTCCCTTAAGTTTTCCCTCAGTCAAGATGGTGGATTGTGTCTCAGCTGGGTGCCATCTTACTTCCTGTCTGATATATAAACCCCTCAGGCCTGTTGCTCAGTGCTTGAGTATTGTGTCTGTGTTCCTGCCTGTACAGTCCGCTAGCCTGGAACTTGCTCTCGGGTCTGTTCCTCCACTTGCGGTTAACCCTGCTAACCTTGTGTACCTGCTGACGGATTATCAAGTCTCCTCCTGATACCTCACCTGGATCTCTGCTTATCTTCCTGCTACTCCTGTGCAAGTTTCCTGCATTTTGGCCTAGTCTCTGCCATTGGTCTCCATCAGTATCGTGACAGGATACTGAAGCCTAAAATGGAGTCCGCTGGGACTGGGAGTTCGGAGGTTCGCATTAAGCAGCTGCAGACTACTCTGGCTAATATGCACACCGAGATGCAGGTGTTAAAAAACAAATATGATGCCTTTGAAGGACAGACTTCTCACAATGTCCACATTTATGGACAGACAATTCAAGAGCTACGTGGGATGGTACAGACATTATCTGACCGGATAGCCCACTTGGAGGCTCAAGCTTCTGTACCATCTATTTCCGTGCCTGTCATGAGTCCTAATTTGCCACCATTCAGATTTGGCGGAGACCGCGACAAATTTCCGGGGATTCCTCAATCAATGTAGGCTATACTTTGATGCAAATTCAACCCAGTTTCCTACTGACCGGTCTAAAGTCCTGTGTATCATTATGCTGCTGACACATATAGCCATTACCTGGGCTAGTCCACTGATTGAGACCCAAGTCCCCCGGCTGAACAACCTTGAAGATTTCATTGACGCCATGAGTCAAATGTTTGATGACCCTAATCGAGGTGCTATGGCTGAAGCAGCACTACTAGCATTGCGCCAAGGCAGACGCCCTGTCACCGAGTATGCGATGGAGTTCAAGAGGGGGGCTATCGACACTGATTGGAATGAGACAGCGAAAATGTCTTTTTTTAGGAAAGGACCCTCCAGCGCATTAAAAGATGAACTTGCCCGTGCAGAGGCCCCTTTAGGCTTAGACGCCTTTATTAACCATTGTATTAGGATTGACACCCGACTGTCTGAACGACGACAAGAGAAATGGGCTACCTTGAATTTTGATACTAAGCAGTACCCTTCTTTCCCCGTCACTATCTCTAAGGAACCGCAAGGAAAGATTCAAAGGGAATCGGGAAGTGAGCCGATGCAAGTAGATTCCATACTAAGGCGTGAAAGCGTTGACAGAAGAGAGCATAGACTCCGGTAAAGTTTATGCTTCTACTGCAGAAAATCTGATCACTTTCTTATAAAATGCCCTAGTCGTCCTCGGAGATTGGTGGCAGCCCTTACGGATCCTGACTTTGTGGACGGGGAATCAATTGTTTCTGAAACAGAATTATCAGAGAAAGCAGCTATCCATTCCATCTCATTGGTGGCCCCTCATATTAAGAAAGAAAAATAAAGATTCCTACTGCCTTCTTCCTATTAAGTTTCTGACTAATTCTCAGCGGATTTCTACCTCTGCTATGGTAGACTCTGGGGCTAGTGGCAATTTCATGGACCTTTCTTTTGCCCAAAAGCATGGGGTCAGATTTAACAAAAAGCTCTCCCCCGTGGTAATGGAAACCGTAGATGGATCTACACTGAGCTCTGGGCCTGTGGATCAAGAGACGGAACCACTTGAGATCATTATAACACCCCAGAACTGTGAAGTCCTCTCATTCCTGTTGATCTCGTCTCCACATTTTCCTGTTATTTTAGGCCTACCATGGTTGCAAGCACAGAATCCTGTCATAAACTGGGAAACTAAAGAAATACGTTTCCCTGAGGAGAATGGTCTTTCGACAGAGCACTCTGAATAAGATTCTAAAGAACCAGTTGAAGATAATAAAATGGTAGAATTACCCTCTGTATATAAGGATTATGCGGACGTGTGCGAGAAACAAAATCCAGACAAGCTTCCTCCACATTGATCTTATGACTGCCCCATAGAATTGCTTCCTGGTGCCCCTATACCCTTTGGACACATTTACCCTTTGGCAGACCCTGAACTAAAAGCCCTCAAGGAGTACATAGAAGAAAATCTGGCTAAGGGGTTCATCCGCCCATCCTCCTTATCTGCAGGGGCTCCCATATTCTTTGTCAAAAAGAAGGATGGTTCTCTAAGATCTTGCATTGATTACAGGGAACTTAAAGTTACAATCAAGAACCACTACCCTCTACCATTGATTCTGGAGCTCTTGGAGAGAGTGCGACATGCAAAGGTGTTCACCAAGTTAGACCTGCGTGGCGCTTATAACTTGGTCCGCATAAGATCCGGAGATGAATGGAAGACAGCATTTAGGTCACGTTATGGACATTTTGAATATCTTGTTATGCCATTTGGTCTTTGCAACGCCCCTGCTACCTTCCAACATCTTGTCAATGATATCTTCAGAGACCTTTTGGATCAGTTTGTAGTTATCTATTTGGATGATATCTTAATTTTCTCCAACTCTATGGAAGAACATCAGAGACATGTGAAACTGATTCTGGACCGTTTAAGGGAGAACCAACTCTACATTAAAATTGAAAAATGTGAATTTCATCAGACTGAAATCCAATTTCTGGGTTATATAATTTCCCCCCGTGGTCTACACATGGACTCTAGCAAGATTAAAGCAATAGTAGACTGGCCTACCCCCAAAAACATAAAAGATGTTCAACATTTCATAGGTTTTGCCAATTTCTATAGACGTTTTATTAGGAATTTCTCGGAGATCATTGCTCCTATTACACAGTTGACTAAGAAAAGAAATGCCTTTGCCTGGTCTTCTCAAGCACAAGAGTCCTTTTGTCTCCTAAAGTCTAAGTTCACTATAGCCCCAGTGTTAATTCATCCTGACCCAGAATGTGCCTTCATTGTGGAAGTAGATGCTTCAGACTGTGCTATAGGGGCTATTCTGTCACAGAGAACAGAAGACAAGGGTTTATTGCATCCCTGTGCCTTTTTCATCCGACGTTTATCACCCGCTGAGAAGAACTATGATGTGGGGAATAAAGAACTGTTGGCCATTATTGCAGCTTTCAAGGAATGGAGGCATTATCATCAAGGAACCTCACAGCAAATAATTGTTCTAACTGATCACCGTAACTTGGAATTTGTTAGATCTGCCAAGTGTCTATCTCTTCGCCAGGCTCGTTGGAGTCTCTTTCTCAACCAATTCAACTTTGTAATCTCATACCGGCCTGGTTCCCGAAATGGCAAGGCGGATGCTCTATCTAGAATTTTTTCCAATGATTCTACTTCTATTATTCCACTCAAAACTATTGTTTCTGAGTCTAACTTCGTGGGAGTAATCCATAATAAGGACTTGCTGGAAGAGATAAAAGAGGCCTATAACACAGATTCCTTGCTGTCTCAACCACCTGATGAGGTGCATTTAACACTTAAGAACAAGACGTGGATCCACGGGCTGCAGCTATGTATACCTGAAATAGTAAGATTGAAAATTCTAAAACTTGCCCATGATTCAAAAATTACTGGGTACAAGGGAGTGCAGAAGACACAGGAATTCCTATCTCGTTTCTTTTGGTGGCCCAATTATCAACAGGAAATAAGAAAATATGTATTGTCATGTGACGTTTGTGCTAGATGCAAGACTCCACTTTCTTCACCCTTGGGTTTGTTACAGCCTTTTTCCGATCCCCTCTCGTCCCTGGGGTTCCATTTCCATGGACTTTATCGTAGATCTACCTACCTCTAAAGGAAAAAATACAATTCTGGTAGTAGTTGACCGGCTCACCAAGGCTGAACACTTCATTCCATGTACCGGCCTACCTTCCGCTAAAGACACTGCTGACCTTGTAGTTCAGAATGTATTTCTTTTTTATGGAGTTCCTGATGAAGTTATCTCGGATCGTGGGGTACAGTTTACATCAAAATTTTGGCGGCGTTTTTGTTCAGCACTTGATATTGAGATTAACTTATCAACCGCCTTTCACCCACAATCTAATGGACAAACTGAGCGCACAAATCAGGCCCTAGAACAGTACTTGCGATGCTATATCTGTCATTTACAAGATGATTGGGTCGATCTGCTCCCGGTGGCAGAGTTTTCCTATAAAAACTCCCAAAATGCCTCCACTAAGCAAACTCCTTTTTTTGTGAATTTGGGATATCACCCAAATATTCTACCCAAATTCCCTGCTGTTTCACCTATGCCTGCATTTGCGGAAAGGATCTCTAAGTTACAGCAAAATTTGGAACTAATCAAAACAACATTAGAGAAGGCTCAAGAAAATTACAAGAAGGCGGCAGATAAATTTCGTAGGCCAGCACCAATGTTTAAGGTAGGAGATAAAGTATGGCTCTCCCCCAGAAATTTGAAATTTAAGGTGCCTTCTCCAAAACAGGGACAGAAGTTTATTGGGCCCTATAAGATTATCCGGATTATTAGTCCAGTAGCTGTTCGGCTCCAACTTCCACGATCCATGAAGATTCATCCTGTTTTTCATGTGTCTCTGTTAAAACCTGTTGTGCTCAACCCTTTTCCGGAACGTATTCCTTCTCCTCCTGGTGCAGTGGAGGTAGATGGGCAAGAACAGTTTATTGTAGAAGAAATCTTGGACTCTAGAATTTTCAGGAACCAACTACAGTACCTCGTTAAGTGGCAAGGTTATGGGCCTGAAGAAAATTCTTGGGAACCTGTGAGTAATATTAATGCTTCCCGACTGATCAAACGGTTTCATCAAAGACATCCTGGGAGGCCGTCGCAGGTCACATCCAGAGGCCACTGTTGAGGTGGGAGTAATGTCAGGAATAGCTCTGCTATGCCTGTTTAGTTTGGACTGGTTTTCCCTTAAAGGGAACCAATCATCAGATTTTACCCTATATAACGCGTGGCAAAGCGTTATATAGGGTAAAATCTTTATTTTCGCCATTCCCGGGGGATGGTCCTGCCCCCAGGGATGGTGAAGATATGAAGTTATAAACTAGTCACTGCCGCCGCCATAAGTAGTCACCTGGGTGGGGAGCTCTTCTCACCTACTCCCGTTCTTCGGCCGGGAGCGACGCCCCCTCCACTTGATTGATGGGCCGTGTCATTGTTCCGCTCACTGAACAGACGGAGCAGAGCAATGACGCGGCCCATCAATCAAGCGGAGGGGGCGTCGCTCCCGGCCGAAGAACGGGAGTAGGTGAGAAGAGCTCCCCGCCCAGGTGACTACTTACGGCGGCGGCGGTGACTAGTTTATAACTTCATATCTTCACCATCCCTGGGGGCAGGAGCATCCCCCGGGAATGGTGAAAATAAAGATTTTACCCTATATAATGCTTTGCCAAGCGTTATATAGGGTAAAATCTGATGATTGGTTCCCTTTAAGTTTTCCCTCAGTCAAGATGGTGGATAGTGTCTCAGCTGGGTGCCATCTTACTTCCTGTCTGATATATAAACCCCTCAGGCCTGTTGCTCAGTGCTTGAGTATTGTGTCGGTGTTCCTGCCTGTACAGTTCTCTAACCTGGAACTTGCTCTCGGGTCTGTTCCTCCACTTGCGGTTTACCCTGCTAACCTTGTGTACCTGCTGACGGATTATCAAGTCTCCTCCTGATACCTCGCCTGGATCTCTGCTTATCTTCCTGCTACTCCTGTGCAAGTTTCCTGCATTTTGGCCTAGTCTCTGCCATTGGTCTCCAGCAGTATCCACCATTACAGTGACACCTAGCGAGCTGCAGGTCCCGAAGTACTGGTTGGGAAAGCGAGCGCTTATGCAAAACTTCAAGGGAGGAAACTGCAGAAAGAGCCCTATGTAGATCCTGAGCCCTACCTTGCTTGAGGCGAGACCCGTGCTTAATAAGGACCCCTCGGAGGACAGACTTAAGAGCCTCCCATTGTATAAACGGGTTGGTAGAGTCTTCCTCGTGGTCTCTTATGAAACCGGCAACTGTGGTCGACAGATCAGCCAAACAAGGCAGGTCTAATAAAAGGGATTTGTTCAATCTCCACGACCAGGCTGACTTAGTCAGAAAAGGAAGATGGAGAGAGCAATAGACAGGAGCGTGGTCGGACCATAAAATGTTGCCAATTGAAGAAGAGACCACCCAAGGAAGGGAAGTATGTTGAACCAGCACATAATCTAGTCGACAGTAGGATCCATGAGGGGAAGAGAAAAACTATAATCTCTGTCCAGAGGATGCTGCAAACACCATATGTCACCCAACTGTAGTAGAGCCAAGGCCCGCTTCACACGTTTAATGGCCGCATATGACAAGCTAGGACGACCCGTGGAATTATCCAAAGTAGGCTCGAGAGTTAAATTCAAATCCCCACACAGAACCACCGTCCCCCGAACCAAGGGCAGCGCGACATCTATCAAGTTAACCAGAAACTCCACTTGGCCCTGGTTAGGAGCATAAGCATTGATAACTGTAAAGGGCCTACTGTTTAACGATAAGGACAAGATAATGTAACTTGCATGCGCGTCAAGTGTAACATCTAGAACCTGATGGGCCAGGGACTTGTGTATTGCTATGGCTACCCCTTTAGCTTGCGCTAATGGATTGTTGGCACAGAACCAAACCAGAGGAGAAGAGAGAGTAGCAGCAGTGAAACTGCCGCAGCACCAACTAAGCAAGAAGTGGTACAGGAACGAGGAAGATCACAGTCCGAGAAGAAAACCCCCGGAGAGATCTTCAACCTACGAGGGGAAAGTGGTCAGCAGAGAAGCAAGAGGGAGAGCCCGAGCCCAGCACCCCCAAAAGGAAGCTCAGCAGATAAAGGAAAAATGGAGACAACACCAGCATAAATGAAAGAAGCAGGTCCGGTTGGAAGATCCAAGGAAACACGGATGAAAGGACATAACAGGACCTAGACTCAAAGAAAATGTGAAGATAAACAGGAGAGAAATGGCGACAGTCAGTTCTCATATCGATCTGAAGAGAGAAAAGACAGTCAAGGGAATCAAGTCAAAATCACAGTAATAAACAATCAATCAATTCAGCCATCAGGAGCCCAGTCGGCTCTGGAAGAGGAGGGAACTGATTCCCAACGGGTGACCCATCTCTGGCAGCGGCGACCCCGGGAGGGGGCACCTGAGCGGGCCTGCTTAGGGGACTGCTGAGGAGACCGTGGCAACTGCCTCTTGGGCGCAGAAGGTGTCAGTGTGGGCCAGTCCGGAAGAGGGAGAGGAGGAACGTCCAAGTCCTTCAAGAATCCAGGCAGGTCGCTCGGCGAGTGTGCATCCTGCCCTCCTTTCGTACTAAAAGGGAAAAGGGACACCCCCAACGGTAAGGAAGGTGGGGCTTCAGTGCTGCACGTTGGGCCAACGTATGGCGAGAGAGGTCTGGGAACAATTGGATCTCAACGTCCTTGTACAAGATGCATCGCCGTGACCTGGCAAAACGGAGAATGTCTTCCTTGATGGTGTAAAAGTGCACTCTACAGATAACATCTCTAGGACGGCTATCATCGGGTTTCGGGGGACGTAGGGCTCTATGGGCCCTGTCCAATTCAATGTACGCATCTAGTGGTCTGTCCAGTAAGTCATTGAATATCGCTAACAACGCCGGATACAGTTCATCAGGGCCCACCATCTCAGGCAAACCACGAACCCGAATATTATTGCGCCTGTTGCGATTTTCCACGTCGTCCAGATGTTGTTGAAGTACGAATAATTGTTCACTATGTGTCTGAACCGTGTCTTGGAGAGTTTTGACAGCCGTAACAGTGGAGTCCTGAACAGTCTCAATCTCCGACACTTTAGATGATAGGGTAGTCACTTCAGAGCGAAGATGTACAAACTCCTGCTTGCATTCATCCACCAGTTGTTTAGCCATAGTAGAAAAGTCCTCCTTAGTGGGCAGAGAAGAAAGCAGAGAGCAGAGATGCGCCAGGGAAATTGGTTTGTCATTATCCTCAGCAGGAGACCGTGCCTCCTGGGGAGACCCCACAATAGGGCCCATAGGAGGGAAAGGGGACCGATAGTCCGGGACATGGGTCAGGAAGGCAGGTGGAGTCCCTTGAAGACTTGGTGGAGGGCCCCCCGAAGAGGAGTGCATGGCCATACCATCTAGGGCATTGGCCAGTGTGGATGGGGCAGGAGAGGGGGGGCCCCATGCCAGGGCTGGGCACTGTGATGGGGTGCAGCACTGTGGGTCCCCAGGAAGAGCCTGAGGACCAATGCAGAGATGGAGGTGCACCCGCAGGCAGTGGCCCCTGGAGTGTGGGGGGTAAGTTGTAAAAGGCCACCATGGGCGAGGGGCTAGTAAGCGGCAGAGGAGGCCAGTCCACGTGGGTCAGAACTGGTCCCATAAGGTTGGTGCAGTGGACCGAGTATTGGTCATGGCCCCCTTCAGCAGCTGAGGGGATGGTAAGCCCCCATAGTGAGGTCTGCACCCTGAGGGGGGCAGACAGCACTCCTGTACACAGTCTCTGGGGGGGAGAGTAGGCCCCATCATCCCTCCCTGATTCCCCTAGGCAGTCAGAGGGAGAGCACGGCCGGTCACCTGCCCCTGCAGCAGCGCAGCCTAGTGCCGGCGGGGGCCGCGACACACTCACCTCAGGTGATGGAGGAGCAGGAGATGGACAGGCAGCAGGAGCGGTGCCGCGGTCCTCCGCCAGCAGGGTGTCCAGATCCGGAGCTGTGGTCCTCACAGCAGACGTGGCGGGGGCCTTCTCTTCAAGCTCAGCGCGAGCAGCTTATCCGCTTTTCCCGCCGCTGCAGCGGAGGAGGCAGAGGTCCCAGGGATGACGAGGCAGCGGGATCAGGTACCTTCAGAGGCTCCCGGGACGACACGGGAGTGGCATCACAGGACGGGACCAGCCCGGTAGCAGGGGGCAGCGACCCGCTAGCAGGTCGCGACTCCGGAGCACATAGTGAAGGTGAGGAGCCAGGAACTGCCGCCATCTTGGATGGAGGCAGGGAGGAACTTCTCTGCGGCTGTGAACGGGTAAAATACCCCGAAATGTCCGCCTGGGGGGGATGAAGGACGGGTCCTGGCCCCCTGCTGAGATTTCTTGTGCTTGTTCCTCATGAATGCAGCTGGTGTATCAGGGCAATACAGGGTGCTAGGCTCGGAGCTCTGAGAGTGTGCGTCCTCACAGCTCCATGGCTAGCCATGCCCCTCCTGTTTTGGTCACTTTTTAATGCTGGCACTGCTTTCACTCTAGTGGTAGCATGAGACGGAGTCTACAACTCACACAAGTGGCTCAGGTAGTGCAGCTGATCCAGAATGGCACATCAATGCGAGCTGTGGCAAGAAGGATTGCTGTGTCTGTCAGCGTAGTGTCCAGAGCATGGAGGCGCTACCAGGAGACAGGCTAGTACATCAGGAGATGTGGAGGAGGCCATAGGAGGGCAACAGCCCAGCAGCAGAACCGCTACCTCCGCTTTTATGAAAGGAGCACTGCTAGAGCCCTGCAAAATGACCTACAGCAGGCCACAAATGTGCATGTGTCCACTCAAACGGTCAGAAACAGTCTCCATGAGGGTGGTATGAGGGCCCAACATCCACAGGTATGCAGGACGTTTGGCATTTGCCAGAGAACACAAAGATTGGCAAATTCGCCACTGGCGCTATGTGCTCTTCACAGATGAAAGCAGGTTCACACTGAGCACATGTGACAGACGTGACAGAGTCTGTTGAGACCGTGGAGAACATTCTGCTGCCTGTAACCGGATTGGCGGTGAGTCAGTAATAGTGTGGGGTGGCATTTATTTGGGGAGCCGCACAGCCCTCCATGTGCTTGCCAGAGGTAGCCTGACTGCCATTAGGTACCGAGATTAAATCCTCAGACCCCTTGTGAGACCATATGCTGTTGCAGTTTACCCTGGGTTCCTCCTAATATGGACTGGCCTTCCCAATCCCCAAACCTGAATCCGATTGAGCACATCTGGGACATCATGTCTCGCTCCATCCACCAACGCCACGTTGCACCACAGACTGTCCAGGAGTTGGCGGATGCTTTAGTCCAGGTCTGGGAGGACATCCCTTAGGAGACCATCCGCCGCCTCATCAGGAGCATGCCCAGGCATTGTAGGGAGGTCATACGGGCACGTGAAGGCCACACACACTACTGAGCCTCATTTTGACTTGTTTTAAGGACATTGCATCAGTTGGATCAGCCGGTTTTCCATTTTGATTTTGAGTGTGACTCCATATCCAGACCTCCATGGGTTGATACATTTGATCTCCATTGATAATTTTTGTGTGATTTTGTTGTCAGTACTTTCAACTATGTAAAGACGAAAGTATTTCATACAATTAGTTACATCATTTAGATCTAGGATGTGTTATCTTAGTGTTCCTTTTATATATTTTTTGAGCAGTGTATCTTCTGTTTGAAAATCTTTCCCCCAGGGGTCTCCCTAATAGTCCCTGGCCACAAGCATTTCTATTGATTTCGGACTCATGCCGGCCTGGCAGTGAGTCTGAAATCGCAGACCACTGGCTGAGCATGTGACCAGCTCAGTGCAGCTCCCTGCCTGTCAATCAGACAGGCGGGAGCGCTGTGCTCACTCGCATACCCCGCAGGGCTCTGGCAGGGCTCTGTACACTCAGGACAAGCAGGGCTCTACAAATGCAGCCACCCCCCACGGTCTCGCCTTCTACCCTTCTCCTGGCCGGTTTAATTCCACTGCTCTCTTCGGCGAATTGAGGGCGGAAGCACTCCCGCCAGCAGGCTTCAGTGACATAGCGCCTGCTGGGGCACAACCACATCCTCCTGCCGGCAGTTCATGCTATGTGAGCAAGAATAAAGGTATGATACAGAGCTCTTTAAAGCTCTTAAAATTTTTTTTAAGGGGGGGTGGGTGGTCTTAGGAGTAGTTAGGGAACATAGCCCGAGTTAGGCTGGGTTCACATCACGTTTTCTCCCATACAGGAGTGCATACGGCAGATGGGAACTGAAACCTCACGCTCCCGTATGCCTTTCTATGCGCTCCCGTATGTAATTCATTTCAAAGAGCCGGACGGAGTGAATGTATACGCTGTATGCACTTTTTCCCCGGACCTAAAACCATGGTCAACCACGGTTTTAGGTCCGGCTGTAAAAGCGCATACAGCGCAAAAATTAGCCGACCAAACATTTCACTCCGGCTCATTGAAATGAATTACATACGGGAGCGCATAGAAAGGCATTCGGGAGCGCGAGGTTTCAGCTCCCCCCTGCTGTATGCGCTCCCGTATGGGAGAAAATGTGATGTGAACCCAGCCTTAGTTCAGAAAAGTTTATTTAGTTACAGGTTCTCTTTAACCCCTTAAGGACCAGGCCATTTTATACCTTAAGGACCGGAGCGTTTTTTGCAATTCTGACCACTGTCACTTTAAACATTAATAACTCTGGAATGCTTTTAGTTATCATTCTGATTCCGAGATTGTTTTTTCGTGACATATTCTACTTTAACTTAATGGTAAAATTTTATGGTAACTTGCATCCTTTCTTGGTGAAAAATCCCAAAATTTGATGAAAAAAATGAAAATTTTGCATTTTTCTAACTTTGAAGCTCTCTGCTTGTAAGGAAAATGGATATTCAAAATATATTTTTTTGGGGTTCACATATACAATATGTCTACTTTATGTTTGCATCATAAAATTTATGAGTTTTTACTTTTGGAAGACACCATAGGGCTTCAAAGTTCAGTAGCAATTTTGAAATTTTTCACAAAATTTTCAAACTCACTATTTTTCAGGGACCAGTTCAGTTTTGAAGTGGATTTGAAGGGTCTTCATATTAGAAATACCCCATAAAAGACCCCATTATAAAAACTACACCCCTTAAAGTATTCAAAAAAACATTCAGTAAGTGTATTAACCCTTTAGGTGTTTCACAGGAATAGCAGCAAAGTGAAGGAGAAAATTCAAAATCTTCATTTTTTACACTCGCATGTTCTTGTAGACCCAATTTTTGAATTTTTGCAAGGGATAAAAAGGAAAAAATTTTTACTTGTATTTGAAACCCAATTTCTCTCGAGTAAGCACATACCTCATATGTCTATGTTAATTGTTCGGCGGGCGCAGTAGAGGGCTCAGAAGGGAAGGAGCGACAAATGGTTTTTGGGGGGCATGCCGCATTTAGGAAGCCCCTTTGGTGCCAGGACAGCAAAAAAAAAACACATGGCATACCATTTTGGAAACTAGACCCCTCAGGGAACGTAACAAGGGGTAAAGTGAACCTTAATACCCTACAGGTATTTCACGACTTTTGCATATGTAAAAAAAATATATATTTTTTTTACCTAAAATGCTTGGTTTCCCAAAAATTTTACATTTTTAAAAAGGGTAATAGCAGAAAATACCCCCCAAAATTTGAAGCCCAATTTCTCCCGATACAGAAAACACCTCGCATGGGGGTGAAAAGTGCTCTGCTGGTGCACTACAGGTCTCAGAAGAGAAGGAGTCACATTTGGCTTTTTGAAAGCAAATTTTGCTCTGGGGGCATGCCGCATTTAGGAAGCCCCTATGGTGCCAGAACAGCAAAAAAAAACCACATGGCATACCATTTTGGAAACTAGACCCCTCGGGGAACGTAACAAGGGGTAATGTGAACCTTAATACCCTACAGGTGTTTCACGACTTTTGCATATGTAAAAAAATATATATTTTTTTTACCTAAAATGCTTGGTTTCCCAAAATTTTTACAATTTTAAAAAGGGTAATAGCAGAAAATACCCCCCAAAATTTGAAGCCCAATTTCTCCCGATTCAGAAAACACCCCATATGGGTGTGAAAAGTGCTCTGCTGGCGCACTACAGGTCTCAGAAGAGAAGGAGTCACATTTGGCTTTTTGAAAGTGAATTTTGCTCTGGGGGCATGCCGCATTTAGGAAGCCCCTATGGTGCCAGGACAGCAAAAAAAAAAACACATGGCATACAATTTTGGAAACTAGACCCCTCGGGGAACGTAACAAGGGGTAATTTGAACCTTAATACCCTACAGGTGTTTCACGACTTTTGCATATGTAAAAAAATATATATTTTTTTTTACCTAAAATGCTTGTTTTCCCAAAAATTTTACATTTTTTAAAAGGGTAATAGCAGAAAATACCCCCCAAAATTTGAAGCCCAATTTCTCCCGAGTACGGCGATACCCCATATGTGGCCCTAAACTGTTGCCTTGAAATACGACAGGGCTCCAAAGTGAGAGCGCCATGCGCATTTGAGGCCTAAATTAGGGACTTGCATAGGGGTGGACATAGGGGTATTCTACGCCAGTGATTCCCAAACAGGGTGCCTCCAGCTGTTGTAAAACTCCCAGCATGCCTGGACAGTCAACGGCTATCTGGCAATACTGGGAGTAGTTGTTTTGCAACAGCTGGAGGCTCCGTTTTGGAAACAGTGGCGTACCAGACGTTTTTCATTTTTATTGGGGAGGGGGGTTGTATAGGGGTATGTGCATATGTAGTGTTTTTTACTTTTTATTTTATTTTGTGGTAGTGTAGTGTAGTGTTTTTAGGGTACAGTCGCACGGGCGGGGGTTCACAGTAGTTTCTCGCTGGCAGTTTGAGCTACGGCAGAAAATTTGACGCAGCTCAAACTTGCAGCCGGATACTTACTGTAATCCTCCGCCCATGTGAGTGTACCCTGTACGTTCACATAGGGGGGGGGAACATCCAGCTGTTGCAAAACTACAACTCCCAGCATGTACGGTCTATCAGTGCATGCTGGGAGTTGTAGTTTTGCAACCGCTGGAGGCTCCGTTCTGGAAACAGTGGCGTACCAGACGTTTTTCATTTTTATTGGGGAGGGGAGGGGGGCTGTGTAGGGGTATGTGTATATGTAGTGTTTTTTATTTTTTATTTTATTATGTGTTAGTGTAGTGTTTTTAGGGTACAGTCGCACGGGCGGGGGGTTCACAGTAGTTTCTCGCTGGCAGTTTGAGCTGCGGCAGAAATTTTGCCGTACCTCAAACTTGCAGCCGGATACTAACTGTAATCCTCCGCCCATGTGAGTGTACCCTGTACGTTCACATTGGGGGGGGGAACATCCAGCTGTTGCAAAACTACAACTCCCAGCATGTACGGTCTATCAGTGCATGCTGGGAGTTGTAGTTTTGCAACAGCTGGAGGCACACTGGTTGTGAAACACCGAGTTTGGTAACAAACTCAGTGTTTTGCAACCAGTGTGCCTTCAGCTGTTGCAAAAGCTACAACCCCCAGCATGTACGGACAGCGGAAGGGCATGCTGGGTGTTGTAGTTATGCAACAGCTGGAGGCATACTACTTTGGCTGGGGATGCTGGGGATTGTAGTTATGCAACAGCTGGAGACACACTGGTTTACTACTTAACTCAGTGTGCCTTCAGCTGTTGCAAAACTACAACTCTCAGCAGTCACCGACAGCCAACGGGCATGCTGGGAGTTGTAGTTATGCAACCACCAGATGCACCACTACAACTCCCAGCATGCACTTTAGCTGATTGTGCAAGCTGGGAGTTGTAGTTACACAACAGCTGAAGGTACACTTTTCCATAGAAAGAATGTGCCTCCAGCTGTTGCAAAACTACAAGTCCCAGCATGCCCATAAGGGCATGCTGGGAGTTGTGGTGGTCTGCCTCCTGCTGTTGCATAACTACAGCTCCCAGCATGCCCTTTTTGCATGCTGGGAGCTGTTGCTAAGCAACAGCAGGAGGCTGTCACTCACCTCCAACGATCCAGCCGCATGAGGTCAGTCCCTCGTCGTCTCCGCCGCCGCCGCTGCTCCTGGGGCCCCGATCCCAACAGGGACGCCGGGGATCGGGGTCCCCAGCACCGGGGGTCGTCTTCCCGCACCCGCTCACGTCCTCCGGAAGAGGGGCGGAGCGGGTTGCGGGAGTGACACCCGCAGCAGGCGCCCTGATTGGTCGGCCGGTAATCCGGCCGACGAATCAGGGCGATCGTGAGGTGGCACCAGTGCCACCTCACCCCTGCTGGCTCTGGCTGATCGGGGCCGTCTCTGACGGCCCCGATCAGCCAATAATTCCGGGTCACCGGGTCACTGGAGACCCGATTGACCCGGAATCTGCCGCAGATCGCTGGACTGAATTGTCCAGCGATCTGCGGCCATCGCCGACATGGGGGGTCATAATGACCCCCCTGGGCGATATGCCCCGATGCCTGCTGAACGATTTCAGCAGGCATCGGGGACCGGCTCCGCTCCAGATGGTTGCGGGGGGCCGGTAAAACACATGACGTTCTCATACGTCATGTGTCCTTAAGGACTCGGAAATGGAGACGTATGAGAACGTCATGTGTCCTTAAGGGGTTAAGGCCAAAATGGGCTCTGTCCTCATAGGGTTAATAAAATGTGAATTTTTTTTAAAGAAGTATATTAGAAAAACTATTGCAGTGATATACAACATCTGACAGTGCCCATTTAGAATAAAGGAGTACTCTGGTGCAGACTACTCCTGCTCAGTCCTGCCCGGGCTGCAAAAAAAAATGAAAATAAACAATCACTCACCTTCCTGGGTTCCCGCTGAGCACCACTACAGCTGATCGGTTTTCTGGTCCATCATCGCCGGCCGCCGCAATGTTCTGCCTCGGCCCATAAAAGGCTGAGCACCATGTGATGCTTCGTTCACACGGAAGTATGAAGTAATCGCGGTGATTAACCCTTCAGACTTGGCGATCTGAAGTGAAAGTGAAACCGTCCTGGCTGCTCAGTCGAGCTGTTCAGGACCGCCGTGGTGAAATCGTGGCATCCTGAACAGCTTGCAGGACGTGAGGAGGATCCCTACCTGCCTCCCCTCTGTCCGATCGCCGAATGACTGCTCCGTGCCTGAGATCTAAGCAGGAGCAGTCGAGCTGCAAAAGCATGCCGATAACACTGATCAACGCCATGCTTTTGCATGGCAGTGATCAGTGTAGGAAATCAGTGTGTGCAATGTTATAGTCCCCTATGGGAAAATAAATAAAGTGTTAATAAATTTGATTTAACCCCTTCCCTAATAAAATTCTGAATCACCCCCCTTTTCCCATAAAAAAAACTATGTAAATAAAAATAATTATAAACAAATGTGGTATCACCACATGCATAAATGTCCGAACTATAAAAATGTTGTCAATTAAACCGCGCGGTCTATGGCGTATATGTAACAAAAAATTGAAAAGTCCAAAGTAGCATATTTTTGGTCATTTTTTATACCATATAAAAAATTAATAAAAAGTGATCAAAGTCTGATCAAAACTATAATGGTACCGATAAAAACTTCAGATCACGGCGCAAAAATTGAGCCATGATACATCCCCATATGCGGAAAAAAAAAAGTTATAGGGGTCAGAAGGACATTTTTAAACGTATTCATTTTCGTGCATGTAGTTATGTTTTATTCCAGAAGTAAAACAAAATCAAACAGGTGATCTTGAAGTGGATGTATTTGGATGAAAGCCACAACATGTCACCAGGAGAGAAGGACGAAGGAGGTTGTCTACCTTTATCCGCTTGCACCTTCATGCGTGAAGAAGCCTGGCACAACGACTGTCGGGTCTGTTGCCAGATGGTGGAGAAGTCGCTGACCAGCTCATCCACAGTAGGCACATCAACAGCAGGCACATCCTTTGGATAGGGGATAAGATGTGTAAGCACCGGAGTACCCCTTTAAGATTAAATGAGAATTCAGCCCAGGGGAGAAGGTCGACCCAATCATCTTGGCGAGCTGAAACAAAATGCCGAAGATAAGTTTCAAGGATTTGATTAACCCTCTCCACCTGACCGTTGGACTGAGGGTGGTAGGCCGAGGAGAAGTCCAGATTAATGTCCAGACGGTTACAAAGGGCTCTACAGAACTTAGAGACAAAATTCACACCTCCATTCGAAACCATATGCTGAGGAAGACCATGTAAACAAAAGACATGCAACAAGAAGTACTTTGCCAGCTGCAGGGCAGAAGGAAGTCCTGGTAGAGGAATGAAATGAGCCATCTTGGAAAACCGAACTACCATGACCCAGATGACAGTGTTATTATGAGAAGGTGGCAAATCGGTGATGAAATCCATGGCGATATGGGACCAGGGAGTCTCTAGAATGGGTAAAGGCTCTAAGAGTCCTGCAGGCCATTGTCGAGGAGTTTTGTCACGGGCACATGTTACACAGGACCAAACAAAATCAGAAACATCACGTTCAAGATGGGGCCACCAGTAGTGCCGGGAAATAAGAAGTAGGGTTTTGCGTATTCCAGGATGTCCAGCTGTCAAGGAAGAATGACCTGATTTCAGGACCTTGTGTCTCAATCTGGCGGGCAGGAACTTTCTGAATCTCAGCAGGAGCGGCAGGAATCAAACAGTCAGGAGAAATAATATGCCTAGGCCCTGATGTTCTTGTCTGCTGGACAGAAGTGAATGAAAAGTTGAACCTGGAAAAGAACATCTTGCCTGGCGGGGGTTCAAACGCTGAGCAGACTGAAGATATAGAAGATTGTTATGATCGGAGTAGATGCTGACCGAATGAGAAGAACCTTCCAGTAAATGTCGCCATTCTTCCAAAGATAGCTTGATAGCGAGAAGTTTACGATCTCCAATGGAGTAATTCCTCTCAGCAGGAGAGAAAGTTTTGGAGAAGAATCCACCAGTTCCACTCTTGCCCTTGGGATTTTTCTGAGTGAGAACGGCACCCGCTCCAATAGACATGGCATCAACCTCCAAAGCAAATGGCCTCTCTGGTTCAGGTCTTGTAAGCACATGGCAGTATATAACGGAAAAAAGCGGAGGTGGCGCCGGGTGCGGTGTAGGTCTCTACCCGGTGTAGGTGGGTACCCGGGTAGGGGGTAGCGTATCCCTTGCCGGTGATGGTAGCTTGGTATGCAGGCCTGCAGCATGTGGACGGAGCCCAGGGGTGGGTCCGTATGGAGAATGTAGAATTGTAGGAACAAAACTGCGGTGGCGCTCCCAAGGAAGTAACCCAAAGTCGTGGATACTGGTATAAAGTAAATAATTTATTTTTTATAGCATAAAGAAATCAAAGAAAATAAATAAATAAAGCAAGCATTTTGGGAGTCACAGCTCCCTTTCTCAATTGCAGGTAGTTGCTGTATGGCAAGGTAACAGGTATGAGAATTTAAATACATAAAAAAATGGCGCCAAAACCAGGTGAGCTGGTGACGTCATGTGGGATGGATGCCATTTTACAGGAGTATTTAGATGTTTAAACTGAACCGCGAGAAAATGTCCCTAGTGGCGACCAGAGAGCTGCCGATGTCCGTGGGACCAATCAGGAGGCAGTAGGAGGAGGCTGTCATCGCTGTGCTGGGTTGCCGCGGCGGGTTGTGAATGGAGACAACCCTCTTGAAGCTGATTGGTCGCTTGCTGTAAGATGGTAGGAGAGTGTCCAATCAGAAGCGTGCCGTACATGGCTGTGTACAGTTACGCAGATATGGAGAAAAGTCTGTGTGGGGATGTCATCCAAACATGGGCATGGGGATAGTGGGCTAGATACTGATTGGCTGTACGTGATGTAGGGTGGGCCAATCAGAGAGGGGACGTATGAGTTTGGGTATCAAGTTTGGGCAGCCAATCAGGGTTGAGACGTGTATATCCTCTATGGGTGATTCCTAGAGGCATCGGCGGCAACTCTATTTTGAAGAATACGACCAATCGCTGCTGGGCGGGTCCGGGCGGCGGCAATCGTGAAGAGGGAAGCAATGTGGTGACCAATCACGAAGAAGGAGGTCTTTTAGCGCTGTCAGGATGCCGGTATCGGACTTTGTCATCGTCCGGTCAGGCTGTCATCCGATCTGGTGGTCATCGGGGTCCGGATCAAATTTAGACGTTTTCATAGAGGAGCTGTGAGACCTGTAAGGGAAGGAAGAGGTAGAGGGGAAGGGAGAGACACAGGTGGCTACTGTGGCGGTTTGGTGTCAACTTGTCCCGCAGTGTGGAGGCAGCTGTCACAATGTCATCGGGACCCTGTGGCAGGTGGGCTTGCATTCCGACAGCAGAGGGTGGGGGTGTGAATTAAGTGACGTTTTTGATGTGAAGCGGTGGGCAGTGTCGGCGGAGATGTATTCAATAGGTGTGATGGTGTGGCACCTGAAGTCGCTGCCGTGCTTTACCGCTGCATGTCTGGAGACACTGTGGAGTTGGTACCCCCTGGTGACATTGGATCTGTGCTTGTTAATACGCTGATTCAGTGGTTGGATGGTACGCCCGACGTACTGAAGACCACAGGGGCACTCGAGGAGGTAGATCACGTAGGAGGTGCCGCAGTTGATGAAACTCTTGATGGGGTAGGTGATGTTCGTGATCATGCAGGGGAATTTGGTGTATTTGTTCGCAATGTTGGTGCAGCATTTGCAGAGAAGCTTGCTGCACTTGTAGGAGCCGGTGACAGGTGGGGTGTCCAGCAGGGTGGTGTGTTTCTTCGGTGCTTTTAGTTTGCTTGGTGCCAGCATATTTTTGAGAGACCTGTTCTTTCTGAAGGTGATGTTAGGTCTGGGTGGCAGAATGTCTTTGAGAAAGGGGTCCAGCAGGAGAGTCTTCCAGTGGTCAGTGATGATCTTTTTGATGAGTTTGTGGTCATCATTGTAGGTAGTGATGAAATTGAAGGAGTGGGTTTGTTCAGGTGGGTCATTGGTGGTGACCTTAGGTTTCAGGCACTCTTTTTGTGAGAATTTGCTTGCCTTGAGCTTGCTCTGGTTGATGAGTGAGGTGGGTTTACTTTGGTTCATGAAATCTGAGGGTTCGGTGCAGTTTCTTCGGATTCTCTTGTACTGACCAAAGGGGATGTTTTGTGTCCATTTCTTGAAATGGCAGCTGTCATAGTTGAGGTACTGACTTGAAATAGGTCTTGGTTTGGACCTGGTTGTCCTCGGTGTGGTAGACGATAACATCCAGGTATTCGATAGAGTCCTCTGAGTGGTTGGAGGTGAATTGGATGTTCCAGGAATTTTCATTCAGGGACGTCAGGAAGCTGCTGAGGTTTTCTTTGGAGCTGTCCCAAATGATGATGTATCTTTGTATCTTTGGAGATCTATGTATCTTTTGTACAGTATGCAATGTTTAAACAGTTCATGTTTGTACAGTACAGTCTCTTCAAAGTGTCCCATAAAGAGGTTAGCGAGACTAGGTGTGAATCGGCTCCGCATCGCTGTGCCGCAGCACTGGTGGTAAATGCTGCCGTTAAATTGGAATGTATTGCTCTGCAGGATGAAAAGGATACTTTCCAGGATGAATTGATGCTGGAGTGATGGCATAGTGGGATCACTTTGAAGAAAGTGGGATACTGAGGCAATCCCCAAGTGGTGGTCAATGATGGTGTACAAGGAGGTAATGTCTATAGTTAGAAGGCTGTAGTGATTTTCCCACTTTACATCAAGGATGGAGTTAATAAAGTCTGTGGTGTCCCTGGTGTATGAGGGTAGCGCTTGGATGTATGGCTGTAGGATGATGTCCACATACTGTGACAGGTTCGATGTCAGGGAGTTGATGCCGGCGATGATCGGTCTGCCAGGTGTTTTTTTTTTTAATCTTTGTGGACTTTGGGCAGGTAGTAGAACAGCAGGGTGTCCGGTTCTGTGATGTTAATGTAGTTAAACTCCTGCTTGCTGATGATGTCCTCTGTGAGACCATGGTTGAGCAGTTTGATGAGTTTTTTTGTTGGTTGGTGATGGGATTCTTTGACAGTTTATTGTAGAAGGTGCGGTTGGAGAGGAGCCTCTGTGATTCCTTCAGGTAGTCAGTTCTGTTGAGCAGGACGATGCCTCCGCCTTTGTCGGCCGATTTGATGATGATGTCGGGATCATCTGCTAGTTCTTTGATGGCTTTTCTCTGTTGAGACGTGAGGTTACTGGAGCCCTTAGGTTTAATGGAGGGTTTGCACAGTCTCTCAAACTCATTAGATACCAGTACCCACGACTTTGGGTTACTTCCTTGGGAGCGCCACCGCAGTTTTTTTCCTACAATTCTACATAGTAAGCACAGGAGCAGAGGCAAATGCAGACTTTAAACTGGAGAAGGCCTCTTCAGCCTCTTAGGATGAGATGCCTTTTTAGTGAGAGCCACAATAGGAGCAACCAAGGATGAAAAATGTGGGATAAACTGACAATAATAGTTAGCGAATCCCAGAAAGCATTGAATAGAATGTAGGCCAAATGGACGAGGCCAATCCAATAGTGTAGACAACTTATCTGGATCCATCTGCAGGCCCTGATGGGAGACAATGTAGCCAAGAAACGGAAGACTAGAATTCTCCAACAGGCATTTCTCCAGTTTGGCATAGAAATGATTCTTCCGAAGTCACTGAAGAACCAGACGAACATGAGTATGATGCTCCTCTACGCTGGAAGAGAAGATCAGGATGTCATCTAGGTATACGACAACACAGGTGTAGAGAAGATCACGGAAGATATCATTGACGAACTCCTGGAAAAAGGCTGGAACATTGCAGAGACCAAAAGGCATTACAATATACTCAAAATGTCCGTCACGAGTATTGAAGGCCGTTTTCCATTTATCTCCCTTGCGGATACGAATGAGGTTATATGCACCGCGTAAGTCCAACTTGGAGAAGACCTTGGCACAACGTAGACGGTCAAAAAGTTCTGAGATAAAAGGTAGAGGGTAAAAGTTCTTGACTGTGATTTTGTTAAGTCCCCTGTAGTCAATGCATGGATGGAGTGAGCCATCCTTCCCTACAAAGAAGAAACCTGCTCAAGCAGGAGAGGACTCCCTTTTGGAGATTCTCCTGGATATACTCAGCCATGGCTTTGGTCTCAGGAACTGAAAGAGGGTATATCCTCCCACAAGGAGTGGTACCGGGCAGAAGATCAATAGGGCAGTCGTAAGGGCTATGTGGAGGCAGACATTCAGCCGGTTTCTTGCAGAAAACGTCTGGGAAATCTTGGTAGTGTGGCGGCAGGCCAGGTAAAGGAGGAAGATGGGAAAAAACTTTGCGCAGAACAGGTTGGAGGCACAAATTTTGACAGGATTGTCCCCAGCGAATTATTTCTCCAGTTCTCTAATCCAGTTGCGGGGAATGGAGTTGCAGCCAAGGAAGACAAAGAAGAATCTCAGAAGTAGTGTTAGAGCATAGTGGTAGAACATAGAATTCAATCTTTTCTTTATGCGATACTCCCACTTGCATTCAGTACGAAAGTGAACCTTACAGTCCAGATTTTGTACATTAACGGAGGAGATGAACAAGGGCTTGGCAAGCCGAATAAGGGGAAGATGATACTTGTGGACTAAAGCCGCATCAATAAAGTCACCTGCTTATCCGGAATCCAAAAATGCTGTAGCGCTGAAGGGAGACTTGGCTGAAGCGAAGACTTGTACAGGAATAGTTAAGCATGGAGAGGTAGTATTCACACCCAGAGATGCCTCTCCCACGTACCCTAGGTGCGGGCGAACTGTACAGTCCTTGAGAAAGTGCTCCGGGCTAGCACAGTACAAACACAAATTCTCATTGTGACCTCTCCTGTTGCGTAAGACGAGAATGATCTCCTTATATAACCTCTTCGGCAAAAGGCGCAAGAGACAGAAGAGGTGGACGTTGGAACACAGGTGTCCAACGGGCAGAATCCCTCTCAAAGCGCAATTCCTCCTGTCTTTCGGCGAAACGCACATCAATGCGTGTGGCCAAGTGAATAAATTCAAACAAAGAAGATGGAGGATCTCGTGCTGCAAGGGCATCTTTAATCCTGCTTGACAGTCCTTTTTTGAATGTGGCACACAAGGCCTCTTCATTCCTGGCAAGTTCAGAGGCTAGAATGCAGAATTGAACCGCGTAGTCCCCATTGGTAGAATTCCCTTGACAGAGGTTCAGCAACGCCGTCTCAGCTGAAGAAATTCTGCGAAATTCTGCCAAAAATGCAGACAAATTGGAGGATACTGGATCACCATGGTCCCAAAGGGGTGTAGCCCAAGCCAGGGCTTTTCCGGACAGTAGACTAATGACAAAAGCCACCTTACTACGTTCCGTCGGGAACAGTTCAGACATGAGCTCCAAATGCATGGAGCACTGTGTGGAGCAGGGTTACCTCAGCGGGATCCATGGACGGATCTTACTGTAACACTCACGTTTCTGAAGAAAGGAACTCCGGTGTATGTGGATCCGCTGGACCTGTGTGGCAGATGGCTCGAACCGTACCAGGGAGCGGAGTCTAAGGTGCTGCTGGTTTTCACCAGAGCCTGCCACAAAGTGGGATGGGCATGCAGCTGCAGGCGACACCCAGGTAGCTACCCCTGGCACGGCTCGACCACACAGGCGGCTGAGGAGATGCGAGGCACAGAAGGGATGAGAATACTCGTAGTCTGGATAGCAGAAGGTCAGGGCAGGTCGGCACAGTAGCATAGTCAGAACGTAGCAGGCAGGCGGCAGAGGAGCAAAGTCAAGTCACAAAAGTCTAAGGTGCTGCTGGTTTTCACCAGAGCCTGCCACAAAGTGGGATGGGCATGCAGCTGCAGGCGACACCCAGGTAGCTACCCCTGGCACGGCTCGACCACACAGGCGGCTGAGGAGATGCGAGGCACAGAAGGGATGAGAATACTCGTAGTCTGGATAGCAGAAGGTCAGGGCAGGTCGGCACAGTAGCATAGTCAGAACGTAGCAGGCAGGCGGCAGAGGAGCAAAGTCAAGTCACAAAAGCAGGAGAGCTGGTACACGGCAAGGCAATACAATGGAACGCTTTCACTAGGGCACTAGGCAACAAAGATCCGGCAGAGAACTGAGGAGGGTGGAGGAATTTATAAACAAGCCACAGATGGCTTACACTAATGAGCGTACTGGCCCTTTAAATCTTAAAGCTCCGGTGCGCGCAGGCCCAAAGAGATGGGGGCAAGCGCGCCGGAGCAGAGGGGCAGGGGCAGAGGCAGGAGAAACACCTGGAGAGTGACAGACTGGATCTCTCATACAGGCGCATCCTGCAATGAGAGTCCCAGCCCCATCGGCAGCAGAAGGAAAGGGGACCATGCGGTCAAGGCCAGCGTGTGTGGCCGGAACGCATAGCGTAACAGATCATTTTTTTTTGCCGTCGATTTTTGGGGAAAATTAGGAAGAAAATATGGATTTTTAGATGGAAAATTTAAAGGGTTATGATTTTTAAAAGGTAAGGAGAAAAAACTAAAATGCAAAAACTGAAAGTCCTTAAGGGGTTAAATGGGCACTGTCAGATTGAAAAAAATGTTTATGTTGTTCATCTTTGCAAAACATTAACCTTTCTAATTTTTATAGAAATCATGGCTTATAAAATCATCATGGCTTTGCCAAGCTGAAGCACAGGCATGGAAAAATCCAGTAAGTGAGGGGGGGACTAACACTCCTCTGTGCTCTCTCCTGGCTTGTAGGACTCGTCTGCTGGGGATCCGGGACAAGTGTCCTGGATCCCCAGTAGCAGCAGTGGCAGGCCCTTTACCCAGCCGGTAAACCATGTCCGAACGGACCAGCGGTGAGTCCGCCCGTGTTGTACTGCTTTTAAAAAACGTTAACTCTTTTTTAAAAGAAATAAGTATGTTTAAAATTGCCCTATTTTGGCCACCTATAACTTTCTTTTTTCCATATAAGAGCTGTATGAGGGTTCATGATTTGTAATTGTTTTTAGTTTTTGGTACCACTTTTTATTGCTTTTTGTGATGTGACCAAAATACAGCAATTTCAGACTTTTTTTTTTTTAACGTTTACACTGTTTACTGTATGGAATCATTTACATTATATTTTGATAGTCCGGACATTTACGCACACGGCAATACCAAATATGTTTAATATTTTTTTTAATGCTTTGTGCGGGGTAAAATTGGAAAAAGGCTCGATTTAAATTTTTATTGGGAGAGGGGCTATTTCAAATTATTTTTTTTCCTTTTTTTTTTTACAATGTCAGACCAGAGAAGAAGACACCGGGGGACAGACTGAGGCAGATGAGGAGACCTCCATCTGCCATCTTGGCTTATCTGATCCCCCGTGGCCTTGCTTTGGGCGATCACATCAGCCATTTAAAGCGCTATATAATCTATATTAATCACGGCATCTGAGGGGTTAATGGGAGACATCAGTGTTATCGCTGATGTCCGTCGTTACCGGCAGGTCCCTTGCTGCTTATAGCAGCCTAGACCTGCCATGCACGATCCATCACCGGTCCAGTAATCGTGTCATATATAAGAAGTAAATGTACGTCCAGGTGCACTAAGTCCCGGCACATCAGGACGTACATTTACATGCTATGTCCTTAAAGGGTTAAGAATGACACCAGGAAGAAGACTGGTGGGTCAGGAGGAGGACTGTAGGGTGTTTACAGAGGGATCGGCTAAAGGTAAGTCTAGGTTTTTTTATTTTAATGGTGATCCCCTTGTTTTTTGTATGTTTTTTTACCTTAAAAGCTACATAACCCTTTTAAACCCATTAAGGATGGACCCATTTTTTACCTTAATGACCAGGCTCTTTTTTTTTTATTTTATATTTGACTGGGTCTCTTTAAATGGAAATAACTTTAGAACGTTCTTTTCTGAGCGGAGCGATTCTAGGATAGTTTTTTTTGTGACATATTGTACTTTATATAAGTGGTGCATTTTTGTTGACACATGCAGGATGTTTAGTGAAAAACTCCAAAATATTGTGAAAAACTGGAAAATTTCTGGCATTTTTTTTTTCTTTACAGTGTACACTGTGTGGTAAAAGTGATGTTATATTTATTCTGTGGGTCAGTACGATTATGGTGATAACCATTTTATAAAGCTTTCTATGTTCTTTTTCCTTTTCTGAGCAAAATTCTTTTTCTGCCATTCATTTTCCAACAGTCGTAACTTATTTATTTTTCGTTTAACACCATTGAGTAAGGGCTTTTTTTTATTTATTTTTTGCGGAATGAGCTGTACTTTTTATTGGTATTATTTGTGCGATATGTGCTACCCTTTGATCTTTTTTTATTCTGCTATTTGTACCAAAATTTTAGAATTTTGTGCATTTTTTCTTTTTCTTTTTTTTATGGCGTTCACCGTGCGGGCTAATTTAAATTATAGTTTTATAGTACAAGTCATTACGGATGTGGCAATACCTATTATGTATATGATTTGTGTTTTTGATCTTTTTTTATGAAAATACAGGGTTTTATAGGGAAAGGGGCATTTTTATTTATTTTATTTTTTTTACACTTCATACTCACAGGCTTCCATAGCAGGTAGACAAGAGGTCATTGTTCCAACCTGAGCTCCGGCCAGACACGGTGGCCGCGAGCGCTCTCCTTTCCCATCCTCCTCTGCCGACGCAGCCACTGTTCGCATTGCGGGACATGCCCACATGCGAACGCCGGGCTGTTACTCACTTTCTGCTTCCTCCGCTGTCCCAGGTCGCCAGTGTGTGTGTACCTGCCCTCTAAGGCACACGCGCCAGTTTTCTGCGATTTAAAGGGCCAGTACGCCCTTAATTGGTAACTGCTGCTCACTGACACTATAAGTGTCAGCACTTCCTATTTCCCCTTGCAGGATCTTTGTGCCTTGATGCCTAAGAGAAAGCGTACCTCCTGTGTTTTCTGCTATTCCATGTACCAGTTTCTTCAGCACCATTTCCTGATCACGCTCCAGTGCCGCCTGTCCTGACCTTTCAGCCTGTCCCCGATTAAGAGTTTGCCTCATTCTCCCTGTACCACGCTACACCTCGGCAGCCTGTGTGGACGAGTCATATAATGGGTAGCGACCTGGGTGCCGCCAGCCGCTGCAAGTCCATCCTGCTTTGCGGTGGGCTCTGGTGAAAACCAGCGGTACCTTAGACTCCGCTCCCTGGTACGGCCCATGCCATCATCCACACAGGTTCAGCAGATCCACTTCACCACTACGGATCTTTCCACAATCATGGCTCAACAGTTGCAACAGCTCGTCAGGTGCAACAGCTGAATCAGTTTTCTGCTATGATGCAACAGTTTCTTTCCGTCCATCAGCAACAACAGCAGCAGCCACAATCTGTTCCAGAGGCTCCTTCACTCCCTGCAGTTTCTTCCGAATCTAAGCTTCGTTTATCCTTGCCTACGAAGTATGAAGGAGATCCCAAGTTGTGTAGAGGTTTTGTGACTCAGTGCTCTATGCATTTGGAACTCATGGCAGATCAGTTCCTGACGGAGCAAACTAAAGTAGCATTTGTGGTCAGTTTGCTTTCTGGAAAAGCCCTGACCTGGGCTACTCCTCTTTGGGATCGTAATGACCAGGTGTCTTCCAACCTGCAGGCCTTTCTCTCTGAATTCTGCAATGTCTTTGAAGAACCTGCACGGGCTTCCTCTGCCGAAACTGCTTTACTGAACCTCCGCCAAGGGGATTCTTCAGTTGGGGATGTTCAATTCCGCACGTTAGCTTCGAATTGGCCTAGAATGACGAGGCCTTGTGTGCTATGTTCAAAAAGAGGACTTTCTAGTAGAATCAAGGATGCTCTTGCTGCACGAGATCTTCCGTCTACCCTTAGTGAAACGCTCACACCTAGGGCACGTAGGAGAGGCGTCCCTGGGTGTGAATATTACCTCTCTTCGGTTGACCATGCTGGTCCAAGTCTATACCTTCCTGTAACAATACGGTCATCTGCGTAGTTGTTTATCGGTTCTCTAAGATGGCTCATTTCATTCCTTTACCTGATCTTCCATCTGCTCCTCAGCTGGCGAAACACTTTCTTCAACATATCTTTTGCCTACTTTGTTTCCAAGTTCTGGCGGGCCCTCTGTTCACGTCTAAAAATAAAACTAGACTTTTCTTTGGTTATCATCCCCAGACCAATGGCCAGGTAGAAAGAGTTAATCAAATCCTTGGAGATTATCTTCGTCATTTTGTCTCGGCCCAACGGGATAGTTGGGTCGATCTCCTCTTACCCTGGGCAGAGTCCTCCTACAACCACAAAGACTCCACGAGTCCACAAAGACGTCTCCATTCTTTGTAATCTACGGTCATCTTCCTAGTCCTCCTCTACCTCTTCCAGCCTCTTCTGGTGTGCCAGCTGTTGATGAACAAGTTCAAGATTTCATCTCCTTCTGGCAGGAAACCCGGCGTTCTTTGCTTCACGCTTCCTCCCGTATGAAATCTCAGGCGTATAAGAAGAGAAGGCCTCCTCCGATTTTCTCTCCTTGCAACAAGTTCTGGCTTTCATCCAAATACATTCGTTTCAGGGTTCCCAACTACAAATTGGACCTTCGATTCCTGGGACCATTCGAAATTTTGCAAAAAATATATCCGGTGTCATACAAGCTTCGTCTGCCTTCCTCCCTACGTATTCTAAATTCTTTTCACGTCTCCCTTCTCAAGTCAGTTGTTATCAATCGGTTTTCAAAAAAAGATATTGTTTCCACTCCCGTGTCCGGTTCTTCTGATGTCTTCGAAGTTAAAGATATTCTGGTGGAGAGGAGACATTATTTTCTACTGGACTGGAAGAGGTTCGGTCCTGAAGAAAGGTCCTGGGAGCAGGAGGAGAATATCTTGGACCGTGACCTGGTCCTTAATTTTCTGTGACCTAAAAAGAGGGGGAGACCAAGGGGGGGGGAACTGTTACAACTAGCGCTCCGGCCAGACACACTAGCCGTGAGTGCTCTCCTGTCCCATCCTCCTCTGCTGGCGGTGCCGCAGTTCGTATCGCGGGGCTGTTACTCACCCCCCTGCTTACTCAGCTGTCCCAGGTCGCTGTCGTGCGTGTACCTGCCCTCTAGGGCGTGCGCGTGCCTGTTCTCTGTGATTTAAAGGGCCAGTACTCCCTTAATTGGTTACTGCTGCTTGCTGACACTATAAGTGTCAGCACTTCCTGTTTTCCCTTGCCGGATCTTTGTGCCTTGATGCCTAAGAGAAAGCGTACCTCCTGTGTGTTCTGCTATTCCGTGTACCAGTTTCTTCAGCTCCGTTCCCTGACCACGCTCCAGTGCCACCTGTCCAGACCTTTCATGATGAGGATGCATCATCCTCCCTGTACCACGTTACACCTCAGCAGCCTGTGTGGACGAGTCGTATCAGGGGTAGCGACCTGGGTGCCGCCTGCCGCTGCAAGTCCATCCTGCTCTGGTATGGCCGACGCCATCATCCACACAGGTTCAGATCCACTAGTTTCGGATCCACTTCACCACTGTCGTTACAGTCATGATCTGACCTCTTGTTGCCATAGCAACTAATGGCGACCCGCGATTGTATCTCGCCGCCGCCATTGGTGAACAGGGGGAGCACGCTCCCCCTGTCAACACCATAGATGCCGTGATGATGATTGTTACAACAACTGTAGAGGAAATCTCCAATACCCTAAACTAAGACACCTCCCTCTAAAACATAACTTTTATTTACTGCATTAAAAGGAAAAAGGGAAATGATAAATTGAAAACACACTTGTGTGATATAAAACTTGGTATATAGGTGTCAAGCTCACATTCTATTCCATTTGAGGCATGTCACAGCGGCTTAGCGTGATTGTGCACTAGTAGGAAAGGCAATTCAAAAGTAGGCCAGTTAATAGTTGCATTAACTATAGGAGCTTCTATTTAAAAGTTCCCAATAGCCAGTTCCTTGACGTTTCGCCAAGCTTCATTGGAAGGACTGGTGGCTAATGGCCAGTGGGAGTGCCATGGATCCTTAAATAGTCTAGCGCCTGACATCATAAAAATGTGTCCCAGATTCTCCTCCAATGACCGCCTGCGATTGTTATCATGTGGTACTTACTCTGATATAATCTGAAAGTGCTGCGCATGCCAGCCGACTTGTAGGAATTCTGTCTTACGTGTGTCAGTGCGCAACCACTGACGTGCGCATGACAGCAGACTTTGTATCTAGCACCGTTCGCATCTCCAATCCTGTGAGTTTCACTGCGCAGCCTCTGGATCTGCGCGCATTACAGTGGACTTAGTTTATATCCAGCACCGCTCGTATCTCAACGCTGTGCCGGCAATGCACATGATCTCAGACTTAGAAAACAAATTGACAGCATAATGAGCTGTGTACATGTGCTTGCACTTAGAAAACATAACGTGAGTCAGCTGGCTATGCGCATTTTACTGGCACTTAAAATTTCTCGCATGATGCATTTATCTGTGCACTTATGCTGATGTTGTGGATCAATTGGTGTCATCTATGTGGATGTACAACAGTCTAAATGGTAAACTGTTGTACATAATTACATAAGTTAATAAACTAAATTCTCTTAGGTATATAATAAATGAATAAATATATGAATTAATAATAAGGCATGTGGATCGCGTGATTTACGGTTTACAATAAAGTGGCTATATTATTCGCATCCCTATTTGGATATACAGAGTGTCCACCAGCACTATAGGTATTATACAAATGTTTACTGGACCCTAAGTATTTATTGTCAGGATTGATCACGGCATCTATGGAGTTAATGCTGCTTGGACCGGCGCGATTGCGGCCCCGCCAGCTGTGGTGGGACTCCAGCTGGGATTTACAGCCGGGTCCCACCGCCAATCTCCTGCACTGCCCGCGGCAGTGCATGAGATCGCTAGGATGTATGCATACGTCCCAGCGCGCTAACATGTCGGGTGCTGGGACGTATGCCTACATCCTATAGCAGGAAGGGGTTAAAGGGGTATGCTGACATCAGGTTAAAAAAAAAAATTTTAATACTGCAAAAGCATGTAGCATGGCTTTCCTGTTTGCCCCTGGTCCAAAACTACAAAAAATCTGTTGGTTTTGTGGGTTTTAGTCCTGTACTATATGTTTGACCACGGTTTATGACGGTTGCTAAGACTGCCACAAAGCATTATTCCAACCATGACTCATCAGTGCAGAATCTGCACATTTCAGGACATTTCCCACCTTTTCCCTTTCCTCAGTGCCCCATCCATGCTATCCAGCACATGTAATTTTAGATTTTAAATTTACATGTGCCAGACATTAGTAGTGCGTCCCAGCATGTAAGTATGCTTCATACACCCTGACAGTGTACATGTACACCCTGTGTTGTTAAGAGAGTGGTGAAGGGTGTAAACATGTTAAACAAAATTCTCTACAGCATGCTGTTTACACTGCAATTGTTTTGTGATATGTGAGGGGATATATTGGTGGGCTGCTGGGGTTTCAGTTTCGGGGTATTTCACAGCAGGCTATCGCACAATCAAAGAGGTTGCAGAACTAGCTGCACCCATTCCTTGTCCGCTCCTCTGCCTGTGGCATTGTTTAGAAATGTTGTAAACAAAACTCATTCTTACAACATGTCCCAATAAGGATATGTTCACACTATGTAATTTCCATCTGCAGAACTGCGATCGGGAGATCTGCTGTGTGACCCTTAACATGTGTGAATGGGTCTTCCGCAGATTCGTTCACACTTTGGAATTTCAGAGTCAGAGAATTCAGCGGAAATAGGTGCACACTGCATTGCTGTCAATGGTGACGGCGCAGGACTGCGTTGTCTTACTGCCAAAGGATTTCGGCTGAATCTCTGAGTGAAATTCCTGATCAGAATTCCGGAAGCGGTATTCATGATTGGAATTCCCTGAGGAGAGATTCCTCATTGTGAACATATCCTAAAAATATATATGTATATTACAGGAAGATGGTGATGTAGGCTTGAGAGGCTGGTTAGAGGTGGTGACAATACTCAGGGAACGGGTCTTGAACTCAAAGACATGATCCATCCATGCTTCCTGAAATAGTAGAGGATGACACAGTATCTTTGGAGAAAGGGAGGAGCTGGGGAGCTGAAGACAATACCACATAGAAATTAAAAGAACTACAAAACTTCCTGTCGGGGTGAATCATGCAAAAACACACTGAAGCCAGTACAATTTGTGATAACAGTATGTTATTTATAGATCTTGGGGTGATTATTTAAATAACATTTTCTAAAGCCGGAATATTAAATATGATGGAATACACAAACTCCCAAGCTACATCAAGTCTGTATTGCCGAATCAGTGAACCTCTGGCTCTCACTGTCAGAAAACCCTATCTCAAAGACATTGTTGGCGCTCTTGCATTAAGCACTATGGTAGCATTTTATTCTTAAAGTGTTTACCTTTGAAAATATAAATTCTGCTTCTATCATTCTCACCCCAACGACTAACATCATAACCACTGAAAAAATATCTCTCATGTACTTAAAAATCACATAAAAAGGACCATTCCTACTGCTTAAAGGGCAGGTTAACCCCCTCCCACAAGAATGCGGTGGGGACATAAGAAGCAAGCTCATATCAATCCCAGCATCTTAACCCCCTATATGCCAAGGTCAATACCAAACACAATGGGGTGGCCCAGAACAGGAGTTGCCCCCCTGTACCCTTGCTGCCCTGTCAGGCGGACTTTATTCAGTGACCCCTGCCCCCCCCCCCCCCTGTACCTATGTTCCATAAATGGTGTTAAATGCCTATGATAATCAATTTTAAGTGTATATAGTGTTATGTACCTTTAAATACTGTTGTCATGTGTTGTAACCAAGGAAGGTACCAGTGACCATGTGACCTACAGGGTGACCTATGGGACCCCTCCAGAGTCTCCCCCATATAAACCCTGGGTGGAGCTAGTTCAGTCTCTTAGTCCAAGTCTTTTCTGAGTACAGTGAGGTCAAGTCCCGAGAGAGTGTCTGTTGTCCTGAGGAGGCCTGAAGCCTACCACGCAGCCACCCATCCAAAAATCCACTACCCCACAGGTGATCGTCAAAACCTGGTAAGGTACAAACGGGGTGAAGTCTGTCTAGTCAGTCCCAGTCAAGATCAATCTGTGTTAAGTCAGCGTGGCCCTGCATCCAATTGTCCAAGTCCACTACAAGTCCCAGCGAGCCCTGAGGTCTCTGAAGTCACTGGTCACCTCCTTGGGCCTGGCTAAGCTGTTAAGACTGTAACACCTGTCTATCTCAGTAAAGCTGCCGTTGTTCCGTGACTTGGCGTCGGAGTCATTATTTGCCCCCGTGCCTAGCCAAGGATCCAGCGGTATACCTTTGGGTGTTGTAGAGGTTAAACCACGCCCTGGGGGTCTTGAACACAAGGGGTTAAAGCCATCTGCCCCTAGGGTAATTCCATCTGCCCTCATCACAACAACATTTACGCATTATTTGTCAGGTGACTGTCCAGTCATGTGTCTAATCACCAACAACAGAATTGTGAGGTGCTCATCTATTGTCATGGCAGTCAGCCTACTGAAGGCCCCTGTGCTTGCCAGGTTAGATCTCCTGTAACAATGCCATATGCGCAGTCTAATAGGAGATTGACAGTTTGGCACATGTATTGCCAGGGCCAGACTGCCCATCTGTCATTTCAGACAAATGCCAGATTGACCAGTCCCCTCGCTGGGCTGGTGTCATCTGCTCCTTGTGTGCAGCAGTCACCATACACAGTCATGTATGTCTCATTATCCAGTGTAAAGGAGCGTAAATATATAAGGCTTCTACCTCTTTATTTGTGCTGTAGGCCAGGCACTGCTCAGGACATTAGTATCCAGTCAGGCAGCATGTTTTTTGACAGTCATCATGCAAAAGGGGCACTACCCACATAGGTAAAATGGGGGCTACCTACTACCTACCTAGCTAATATGGATGGTACATTTCTCCTACCTAATATTGAGAAGCTAACTACCTAGTACAGTATGAAAAATTTCCTACCTAAAATTGGGGATTAACTCCTACTTACATGCATTCCCCTCCTACCTATTAAATGGAGAGGGAGGGTCTACCTACTATATAGGAAGTCTACTATGGGGGGGGGGGGGTCTACTTTGATATAAACTACAACTATATAAGGGCATGAAGGGGAAGCATACCTGTATGGGGTTCAAATATGGGGATTATTAATGTTGAGGCACTGTTACAGTTTGCGCTATTACTGTGTGAGAAATAAGGAGGACATTGTTACTGTTTGGGGCTCTATGGGTAAGAAAAGCTTGCTGGAATATTGCAGAGCCTAAGGTGTTTAATTAGGTTTAAGGTTTTGCAGAAACATGTCTGGGCTGAACAAAGTCTGCGTCAAGGTGAAAAAAAAAAAAAAGATAACGACTCAAATTAGAAAAGATGTCACCTGTAAGTCAATGTATTGTAGATAGCACATGCTCTGTGAAGTCTATAGCAGTAACATACACCTGCCCCAGCTGAAAAGTGAAGGTACTCTTGCCCCTGACAGTGTGATTAGGTATTAATATGTTTCACTTAACCTCTTATTGACCACTGATAGACTTTTTTACAGCGGTTATTAAAGGAGAACTCCGGAATAGGAAAATTATCGTCCATACTGCCGGCAGTAAAAAAATAAACAGGTACATACCTTCCTTCCCTCCTCCGGTAACCGGCTCCGGCCTCTGCCGCGATCCTCTTCCTGGTTACCAGTGGTGGGTGAGTCATACTGCACTCAGCCAATCACCGGCCGCCGCGAAGTCCCGACTCGGCCGGCAATTGGCTGAGCGGCAGTGTGACGTTTTTGACCCCGGCAGCAGGTGCCGGTGTAGTGTAGAATTTTGTGTCTTGGAGAATTCTCACACTGCCGCTTAGCCTATCGCCGTCCTAGTCGGGACTTCGCTGCGGCCAGTGATTGGCTGAGTGCAGTATGACTCGCTGAACACCGGCAACCAGGAAGTGGATCGCGGTTTATTTTTTTACTGCCGGCAGTATGGACGATAATTTTCCTATTACGTAGTTCTCCTTTAAAGGTACTTATTCTAGTCTACCGTGGTTTCACATAGTAGTCATAGGCACTTAAATAAATGATATATAGGATGGTATATAATAAACAAATGAGGCAGTAAGAACCACAGCAGGTAACCAAGTTAACCCACGTTCGGACTGTAAAGTGACCATAATAGGCAGAAGAAAGTGCAGGTATACAGACCTCCAAAATAAATGTAAACATAAATATACAGTAATTATAGAAATGTCAATTAACTGAGAGATCTCCTCTCCAAATACCACCATTGGCTATCATGCCTCTTAGGGCCTATCTAGATCCAGCACGCGCCCAATGACCCACACCATACAAATTTGCACATGGTCTAAAGTTTTTACACATATACCTCACTCAAAATGAACTATAAGAGAAATCCTAGTAGTCAGTTCACCTACAGTAGGAGGCCTTGCTCTAATCCAGTATTTGGAAATGAGCTCTCTTGCCTGGTAAAGGACACCTATTTTGGTTCCAGAGGGCTCCTCCCCACATCCTATGAGACCCAGAAGACAATGCTTAGGTTCTAATGGCAAAACCAACCCATAGACCTTGTGAATCAGTGAGAGTACTGCCCTCTAATACAGAACTAAAAATACAACAGTCCCATCCATATGGAATAAATGCACACCGAGTAGCCCACATCTCGACAATTCAGAATCAGGAATCAGGCCAAGTCTATGCAGGAGTACCAGAGTTTCATACACACTATGAAGAAGGAACAGTTGTGAGAAATGGTTGCATTTAGAAAGTGATAGATTTGGAGTATGGGACAAGGTAGTAGACCAAATATCGTGAGATAAAGGTCCCAAGGAAGCCTTCCATTTGCTACGAACCAACAAGGGAAACTTCTCAGGATATGAATGCAGAAATTTATATTTTCAATGGAATACAAAGAAGAAACAATGGACTCCACAATGTTGTTAGAGTAAATCTCCAGGAACCTCTACCTAACCTGCACCTTGAAGGAGATATGCAGTAAATCATAACTTTTTTCCCTGTGCCCGGGCTGCAAATAGAGAAAAAAACAAAAAACTTTAACTCACCTTCCTATGTTCCCCCGTTGCGGAGATATCTGGTCCCGTTCCTCCAGTGCTGCAGGTCTTCTGTCTTCTTTAGGCTCGGATCGTCATACTGCAGTCAGCGTATCGCTGGCCAAAGCATTGTCAAGCCTTGGCTGGTGATAGGCTGAGTGCACTGTCATGTAAGAAGCCGGCCAGAGCTCCCTACATGACAGTGCACTCAGCCTATCGCCGGCCGAGGCGGGACATCTCTGCGGCCGGCTACATACTGACGGCTCTGTGACGTTCTGAGCCTAAAGAAGCCAGAAGACCAGCAGCACCAGAGGAACGGGACCCGATATCTCCGCAATGGGGGGACGTAGGAAGGGGAGTTAAAGTTTTTTTTTTCTTCTTCTTTTTGCAGACAGGGCACAGGGAAAAAAGTTTGTTTTTACTGCATATCTCCTTTAACATCACATCTAAGTTGCAGGTACTGAGAAAAGGAGGAACTCGGCAGCTCAAGTTTCGCCTGAAGACCCACAAATGATTTGAATACACCATCTACCCACAGCTGTTGCAGTTCGATACCACCCTCCATTCCCAAACCTGAAATCGTGAAAATAAAGAAAATCAAGCAATCCCTGGGTTATGCCACAATGGTGTAAATAAACGACCCGTGGGACCTAAGGTATAAAAGTTGGGAGGCAAGAAAGTACATCCAGGGGTTAGACAATGATTTTTAAATAGAAGTAATTTACAAATCTGTACACATTTCTAAAACTAATTGATTTGTAAACATACCCCTTTGGGTACCCCTTTGAGACAGACTAATCCAAAATAATTAATAGCCAGAAAGGGAAGCAAAGACTGAGATCAAGTGCATAATATCATCTGAAAACAATGTTATGGGCTCCTAAATACCACCATAAGTAAATCCCACTATATCAGCAGACACTCTCACCAGACAGGCTAGGGCTCAATGGCTAATGTGGAGAGCTAATGTGGAGAGCTTCTGTGTGCCTTGCTGCTGTTTAGATGGGTCATAAAGCCAACCAGTCACTCTAAGGGTGGGTTCACACTACGTTTTGTCCCATACGGGAGCGCATACGGCAGGGGGGAGCTAAAAGCTCGCGCTCCCGTATGTTACCGTATGCGCTCCCGTATGTCATTCATTTCAATGAGCCGACCGGAGTGAAACGTTCGGTCCGGTCGGCTCATTTTTGCGCCGTATGCGCTTTTACAACCGGACCTAAAACCGTGGTTGACCACAGTTTTAGGTCCGGTTGTAAAAGCGCATACGGCGCAAAAATGAGCCGACCGGACCGAACGTTTCACTCCGGTCGGCTCATTGAAATGAATGACATACGGGAGCGCATACGGTAACATACGGGAGCGCGAGCTTTTAGCTCCCCCCTGCCGTATGCGCTCCCGTATGGGACAAAACGTAGTGTGAACCCAGCCTAATACAGGCCATCAGGTTCCTATACAATTGGTCATAAGACATAAATTTAGGCCCAAAGCCCCATAACTTTCAACAGATATTTCCACTTATCCTTGGCCTTTAAGAACACAATGCCCTGGTCATGGTGCTTTGTGTCCACAGGGAACGCATGGTATCCTTAAAGGGTTACTCCACTGGAAGAATTTTTTTTTTTTTTTAAATCAACTGGTGCCAGAAAGTTAACCTGTTAAGGACCCAGTACGTCCTAACACCCTGGTACTTAAGGACCCAGGACGTACCTGTACGCCCGTGGGCATTTTGGTCCTCACCACGCGTTGGGCGGGGACCGGACGGGGGGGACTGCTGATATCGACCAGCAGGCACCCCGCGCAAATGACCAGGGGGGTCAATAGACCCCCACATGTCGGCGATCGCTGCAAATCGCCGGTGAATTCACACCGGCGATTTGCGCCGATCCCGGGTCATACGGGTCTATGGTGACCGGAGAATAAGGGGAATCGGGGTTGTCCAAGACACCCACGATCCCCCTGAAGGGATAGGAGTGAGGTGGCCACCCTTCCCATCCCTACTATTGGTCGTCTAGAAGCGACGACCAATAGCAGATCGGGAGCTGGGGGGTTAACTTTTGGTTTCCCCATTCTGCCCACCCACAATAGGTGGGGCAGAACGGGGAAACCGACAGGGACCGGCGCCGGAGTCCACTTACCCATCGGCGGAGGCTGCGGGCGGCGATCGGCTGCAGAGATCGGCGGGCGGCCATGTCGTGCGGCTGGCTCCCTGGATCCTACGGAATCCGTGAGTTGCCTAGTAACATCTGGAGGGTTACAGTTTGAGACAACTATACAGCGGTCTCTAAACTGTAGCCCTCCAGATGTTGCAAAACTACAACTCCCAGCATGCCCAGACAGCTGTTTGGGCATGCTGGGATTTGTAGTTTTGCAACAGCTAGAGGTCTACAGTTTAGAGACCACTGCACAGTGATCTCTAAACTGTAGCCCTCCAGATGTTGCAAAACTGCAAATCCCAGCATGCCCAAACAGCAAACAGCTGTCTCGGCATGCTGGGAGTTGTAGTTGTGTACCTCCAGCTGTTTCATACCTACATTTCCCAGCATGCCCTTCGGCGATCAGTACACGCTGGGAGTTGTAGTTTTACAACAGCTGGAGGCACACTGTTTGGAAAATACTGAGTTAGGTAACAGAACCTAACTGAAGGTTTTCCAACCAGTGTGCCTCCAGCTGTTGCAAAAGTACAACTCCCAGCATACACAGTCTGTCAGTACATGCTGGGAGTTGTAGTTTTGAAACAGCTGGAGGTTTGCATTCACATGGGTGAGTTTACAGTAAGTTTCCTGCTTGAAGTTTGAGCTGCGGCAAATTTTTCACAGCAGCGCAAACTCCTAGCGGGAAACTCGCCGTAACCCGCCAGTGCGAATGTACCCTAAAAACACTATACTACACAAACACATAATAAAGGATAAAACACCACATATACACCCCCTTACACTGTCCCCCCAATAAAAATGAAAAACATATTGTATGGCAGTGTTTCCAAAACGGAGCCTCCAGCTGTTGCAAAACAACAACTCCTAGCATTTCCGGATAGCAACCGACTGTCCAAGCATGCTGGGATTTTAGCAACAGCTGGAGGCACCCTGTTTGGGAATCACTGGTGTAGAATACCCCTATGTCCACCCCTATGCAATCCCTAATTTAGTCCTCAAATGCGTATGGCGCTCTCTCGCTTCGGAGCCCTGTCGTATTTCAAGGAAACAGTTTAGGGCCACATATGGGGTATTTCCGTCCTTAGGAGAAATTGCGCAACAAATTTTGGGGGGCTTTTTCTCCTTTTACCCCTTATGAAAAGGAAAAGTTGGGGGCTACACCAGCATGTTAGTGTAAAAAAATTATTTTTACACTAACATGCTGGTGTTGCCCCATACTTTTTATTTTCACAAGCGTTAAAAGGAAAAAAAAAGACCCCCAAAATTTGTACGGAAATACCCCATATGTGGGCGTAAAATGCTCTGCGGACGCACAAAGCTCAGGAGTGAGAGCGCACTATGTACATTTGAGGCCGAAATTGGTGATTTGCACAGAGGTGGCTGATTTTACAGCGGTTCTGACAAAAAAAGAAATACCCACATGTGACCCCATTTTGCAAACTACACCCCTCATGGAACGTAACAAGGGGTATAGTGAGCCTTAACACTCCACAGGTGTTTAATGAAAATTCTTCAAAGTTGGATGGAAAAATAAAAATAAAAACTTTTTCCACTAAAATGCTGGTGTTACCCTAAATTTTTCATTTTCACAAGGGAATATAGGGAAAAAGCCCCCCAAAATTTGTAACCCCATTTCTTCTGAGCAAGAAAATACCCATATGTGGATGTAAAGTGCTCTGAGGGAGAACTACAATGCTCAGAAGAGGAGCGCCATTGGGCTTTTGAAGAGAAAATTTGTCCGGAATTGAAGGCCATGTGTGTTTAGAAAGCCCCCATAGTGCCAGAACAGTGGACCCTCCCCCACATGTGACCCCATTTTGGAAACTACACCCTCACATATTGTAATAAGGGGTACAGTGAGCATTTACGCCCCACAGGTGTCAGATCTTTGGAACAGTGGTCCGTGAAAATGAAAAATGTTCTGGCATCACGGGGGGGGGGGGGGGCTTTGTAAACGCACATGGCCCCCGACTTCCATTTCAAACAAATTCACTCTCCAAAAGCTCAATGCCGCTCCTACTCTTCAGAGCATTGTAGTGCGCTAGCAGAGCACTTGACGTCCACACATGGGGTATTTCCATTCTCAGAAGAAATAGGGTTACAAATTTTGGGGGTCATTTTCTCCTATTACCCCTTGTAAAAATGTAAAATTTGGGGAAAAACCAGCATTTTAGTGAAATGTTTTTTTTTTTTTCATTTACACATCCAAATTTAACGAAAAGTCGTCAAACACCTGTGGGGTGTTAAGTCTCACTGTACCCCTTGTTACGTTCCTTGAGGGGTGTAGTTTCCAAAATAGTATGCCATGTGGGTATTTTTGCTGTTCTGGCACCATAGGGGCTTCTTAAGTGTGACATGCCCCCCCCCCCCCCCCCCCCAAAACCACTTCAGAAAACTCACTCTCCAAAGTTCCACTGTCGCTTCTTCCCTTCTGAGCTCTCTAGTGCACACACAGAGCACTTGACATACACATGAGGTATTTCCTTACTCAAGAGAAATTGAGTTAAACATTTTAGGAAGATTTCTCTCCTTTTACCCTGGGTCTACAAGAACATGCCAGTGTAAAAAATGAAGATTTTGAATTCTCTACTTCAATTTGCTGCTATTCCTGTGAAACATCTAAAGGGTTAACAAACCTTTTGAATGTCACTTTTATACTTTGAGGGGTGCCCTTCAAATCCACTTCAAAACTGAACTGGTCCCTGAAAAATTTCGATTTTGAAAATGTTGAGAAAAATTTGAACATTTCTGCTATACTTTGAAGCCCTCTGATGTCTTCCAAAAGTAAAAACATGTCAACTTTATGATGGAAACATAAAGTAGACATATTGTATATGAGAATCAATATACAGGGTGGGCCATTTATATGGATACACCTTAATAAAATGGGAATGGTTGGTGATATTAACTTCCTGTTTGTGGCACATTAGTATATGTGAGGAGGGAAACTTTTCAAGATGGGTGGTGACCATGGTGGCCATTTTCAAGTCTGCCATTTTGAATCCAACTTTTGTTTTTTTGAATAGGAAGAGGGTCATGTGACACATCAAACTTATTGGGAATTTCACAAGAAAAACAATGATGTGCTTGGTTTCAACGTAACTTTATTCTTTCACGAGTTATTTACAAGTTTCTGACCACTTATAAAATATGTTCAATGTGCTGCCCATTGTGTTGGATTGTCAATGCAACTCTCTTCTCCCACTCTTAGTTTCAGGTTCTGCACATCTTGTATCTTCACAGCATAGACAATTGCCTTCAGATGACCCCAAAGATAAAAGTCTAAGGGGGTCAGATCGGGAAACCTTGGGGGCCAACTGGCCCACCACGACCAATCCATTTTCCAGGAAACTGTTCATCTAGGAATGCTCGGACTGGACACCCATAATGTGGTGGTGCACCATCTTGCTGGAAAAACTCAGGGAACGTGCCAGCTTCAGTGCATAAAGAGGGAAACACATCATCATGTAGCAATTTCGCATATCCAGTGGCCTTGAGGTTTCCATTGATGAAGAATGGCCCCACTATCTTTGTACCCCATATACCACACCATACCATCAATTTTTGTGTTCTAACAGTCTTGGAGGGATCTATCCAATGTAGGTCAGTGTCAGACCAATAGCGGTGGTTTTGTTTGTTAACTTCACCATTCACATAAAAGTTTGCCTCATCACTGAACAAAATATTCTGCGTAAACTGAAAGACCTCTTCCAATTTTTGTTTCGCCCATTCTGCAAATTCAGTGCGCCGATCTGGGTCATCCTCGTTGAGATGCTGCAGTAGCTGGAGTTTGTAAGGGTGCCAGTTGTGAGTAGCTAATATTCGCCGAAGGGATGTTTGAATAATGCCACTCTCCAGTGACATGCGGCGAGTGCTACGCTGTGGGCTCTTGCTGAATGAAGCTAGGACAGCCACTGATGTTTCTTCATTAGTGACAGATTTCATGCGTCCACATTTTGGCAAATCCAACACTGAACCAATTTCACGAAACTTAGCAAGCAGTTTGCTAACTGTAGCATGGGAGATGGGTAGTTTCGTAGGGTGTCTTGCATTGAAATCTGCTGCAATGACCCGGTTACTGCGTTTACCATACATCAACACAATTTCTATCCGCTCCTCGACGACATGTCAATGGCTGTAAACAAAGAGAAACTTGTAAATAACTCATGAAAGCATAAAATTACGTTAAAACCAAGCACATCATTGTTTTTCTTGTGAAATTCCCAATAAATTTGATGTGTCACATGACCCTCTTCCTATTGAAAAAAACTAAAGTTGGATTCAAAATGGCGGACTTCAAAATGGCCACCATGGCGACCACCCATCTTGAAAAGTTTCCCCCCTCGGATATACTAATGTGCCACAAACAGGAAGTTAATATCACCAACCATTCCCATTTTATTAAGGTGTATCCATATAAATGGCCCACCCTGTATAATTTATTTGGAATATTAATTTTCCTTATAAGCAGAGAGCTTCAAAGTAATAAAAAAAAGCAAAATTTCCAACTTTTTTCATAAACTTTTGGAATTTTTCACCAAGAAATGATGCAAGTTTCGACAAAATTTTACTACTAACATAAAGTAGAATATGTCATGAAAAAACAATCTTGGAATCAGAATGAAAGGTAAAAGCATCCCAGAGTTATTAATGCTTAAAATGACAGTGGTCAGATGTGCAAAAAATGGCCCCCGCTGGGGACCCCCGGGATATTGCACGTGGCACCCCGTTTGTAATCAGTCCCTGGAGCGTGTTCGCTCCGGGACTGATTACCGGCGACTACAGGACGGGCGGCGTGTAACATCACGCCCCCGCCCCCCGTGTGACATCACGCTCCGCCCCTTAATGCAAGCCTACGGGAGGGGGCGTGACAGCTATCACGCCCCCTCCCGTAGGCTTGCATTGAGGGTGGCGGAGCGTGACATCACGCGGGGGCGTGACATCACACGCCGCCCGCCCTGTAGTCGCCGGTAATCAGTCCCAGAGCGAACACGCTCCGGGGACTGATTACAAATGGGGTACCGCGTGCAAGATCCCGGGGGTCCCCAGCGGTGGGACTCCCGCGATCAGGCATCTTATCCCCTATCCTTTGGATAGGGGATAAGACATCTAAGCACCGGAGTACCCCTTTAAGGACTGAGCCCTTTTTCGCAATTCTGACCACCGTCACTTTATGCATTAATAACTCTAAAACGCTTTTACTGAATATTCTGATTCTGAGATTGTTTTTTGTGACATATTCTACTTTATTTTGGTGGTAAATTTTCTTCCTTACTTGCATCTTTTTTGGGTGAAAAATCCCCAAATTTCATGAAAATGTAGAAAATTTTGAATTTTTCGAACTTTGAAGCTCTCTGCTTGTAAGGAAAATGGATATTCCCCCCAAAATTTTTTTTTTTATTCACAATATGGACATATATTCACAATATAATCATAAAATGGACATATTTTTACTTTTTGAAAAAATTTGAGGGCTTCAAAGTAGAGCAGCAATTTTCCAAAATGTCATGAAAATTACTAAATCTGAAGGGACAGATGTTACAGAACTACAACTCCCAGTATGCCTGGGCAGTCTAGGCATGCTGAGAGTTGTAGTTTGGCAATATCTGGAGGGCTACCGTTTGGGCACTGTAACAGTGGTCTCCAAACTGTGACCCTCCAGAAGTTGCAAAACTTGCCTATGGCTGTCTGGGCATGCTGGGAGTTGTAGTTTGGCACCCACTAGAAGGGCAGCAGTAAAGATCACTTTACTGCCCCCTTCCTTCCCCACCCCCCACCACCGTCGTTTCCCTACCTGCGCCGTGATCTCCGCCGTCTCCAGCGACGATCGGCGGTCCCCACGGATCTTCTCCTCCAGGTACCGGCCTCCATCTTCTCCCCCCGTTCTAACCGACATCCAGGGGTGGGCAGAACGGGGGGTTGCCATGGCAACCCAAAGTCCTGCGCTGCCATTGGTCAGAATTCAGTTCTGACTAATGGCAGGGCATAGGAGGAGATCACAGGACTGCGACCTCGCTCCTATCCCTCAGGATGATCGGGGCTGTCACTGACAGCTCCGATCATCCCTATTTTCCAGGGGGATTGGGTCACCAGAGACCTGATCAGCCCGGAATGGCAGAAAATCGTATGTCTGAATTGACATGAGATTTTCTGCGAGTGCGATGTGCCGGGATGCCTGCTGAATGATTCCAGCAGGCATCCCGGTCCGGTCCCCAACCGGCTAGCGGCGGGGACCGGAATTCCCACGGGCATATGCATACGCCCTACGTCCTTAAGGACTCGGGATGCAGGGCGTATGCATAAGCCCTACATTCTGAAGAGGTTAATCCTTTCAGTACTTATCAGCTGATGTATGCTCCACATGAAGTTCTTTTCTTTTTCAAATTTATTTCCTGTCTGACCACAGTGCTCTCTGCGGACACCTCTGTCCATTTTAGGAACTGTCCTGAGTAGGAGCAAATCCCCATAGCAAACCTATCCTGCTCTGAACAGAGGTGTCAGCAGTGAGCACTGTGGTCAGACAGAAAAGAAATTAAAAAAGAAAAGAAATTCCTGTGGAGCATACAGCAGCTGATAAAATGTTTTCCAGTGGAGTACCCCTTTAAGATCACTGATGCGACCCTCTGCAGCAGAAGTAAGGTCTGTGATCTTAATAACGTCATGACCAATATGCAAGATTTCGAGCATTCTAGCATTGTTAAGGGAGAAAGACTGAAAGTACCTATCACCAAATAAAACTTCTAATATAGTGTTCCTTGTGTAATTAGACACTTTCCCATTCACTTGCTTTTAAAATTATCAACATAAATATGTTTAAAATGTAATAGAAAAAACAGCCACTAGGTGGCTCTGTTCTGTTCTCTTCTGCTATTAATACAATGAGTTTGGTCTCCTCCCTGCCTGGCAGGAGACAAAACTCAGGAAGTGTTTCTCTGCTCTGAGCTTGATTGACAGCTGCAAAGAGCCTCATTGAAAGCTGCACAGAACCTCAATGAAAGCTGCACAGAGCTTGAGGTCTTCTATTTATCACAGCACTGCAACAATGTGAGGGCGGAAGCGGTCCCCCAGCATGATTCAGTGAGGTCATGCCTGCTGGGAAACGCTCACTTTCTCCTGCTTGGAGATTGCACTATGTGAGCAAGAAGAATGGTTTAAAGCTCTGAATTTTTTTTTTCAGGGTGGGAGGAGTGTTAGGAGTAGTTAGGGAACATAGCCTGAGTTAGTTTAGAAAGGTTTATTTGGCGACAGGTACTTTTGTAGTAACATTGCCTGATCTCAGCAAAAACAACAGTCGGTTCAGCAAATGGCCCAGGGGATAATGAATCTGCAGCCCCATCAGGTCTGGAGGTGTAGCCAGCAGAGAAACCTGTTACTCAGTGGATAAGTCCTGTCTGAGGGTCCCGTAATCTTCCAGGGAGTCTGTAGGGGCAGAGAAAAGAGCCAATGTCCTGCCTCTCAGCCAGCCTGCCATGCTCTGCTGAGGAAGCTCTGGCATCATTTTGTGAGGAACACTCTTCCTCCTTCTGCCCAGACTTCTTATGAGATGTCACAGCCATTGTAAAGATGTTCAAGTGTCTGGAGATGCACTGGAGGCTACCAGAGGAGTCTAGCCCAGGGAGAAAGAGGATATACAAGCAGGATTAGCAGCGGAATGAGGGAAGTGCATCCACTCACATCAGCAGCCATGCTAAGCCCCCCAAAAATGTGTTTGCTTTCTGTCCTCATACCAGTATGGCTATGTTCAAGAAATCTCAACACAATAAGGCTAGGTTCAGACTACGGAATTTCCGCCTGCAATTCCTCTTTGAAATTGCAGGCAGAAATTCCGCTTGCTAAAATGTAATGTATAGTGAATGGGTTTTCGTTCACCAATTCACATTTCGGAATTTGTGAACGGAAAATCCGCTTGGAAATTTCCGCCTGAAGAAAGGCGTTGCTCTTTCTTCAGGCGGAAATCCGCCCGGAACACATTGCAGTCTATTGGAGACTGCAGTGTCCGCGTGGTCCTAGCGCCGACTGATTCAGTCAGCGCTGGCCGCACTCGGATTCTCCGGGCGGAAATTTTCTGCCCGGAGATTCCGTAGTCTGAACCTAGCCTAAGTCCTCCAGGCGCTCAAAGAAATATTGCCACCATGTGAAATAAAATCTACTTTAAGTTTTATTATGTTAGAGTTAAGAAATCCTTACTCTATTTGGCTGGTTTAGGTAAAACAGTTATTCCTTCCATTATAGCACAGAGACCTTGTGGTCAAAAAAGAACAAAATATAAAGTCAGCCTGTTTAATAGACCAGCAATCTCCTAAAATTATTTCACGTACCAGCAATCCATACAATACAAATAAAAATGCATATGTTTATTTTTGCATTAGAATTTTTTTATTGCATTTTATTTATCACTGGTACATAAATAAATTTTAGTGTCAAACCAAGCAAGTTTATTGAAAAGAATGCAATACAAATATATGCGTGATAAACAATACTGACCACAAAACACTCCAGGCAAGAAACAGCCTAAGAGACAGGCCATCAGACCTCATACTTACAAACAAGGGATCCTGGAACTTGTAGATGGAAGGAAGGAACTCCAACAGGAAACAGACAGTTCACAAAAAGAAGGCAGCGGTGTTATGGTGGACTCACAACACGGCCATTTAGGCCAAATCAAGCACGGATCCTTCCTAAGAATGCCCACTACTGTCTGACAGGTAAGTACTAATGTTCACTTATGGTGGATAATCCCTTTAACTCTTGCTGAGAAAGTCTTGTGCCATCCCATATTATCCAGTAAAACAGTGATGTATAAAGCATTGATGGTTTACTGTGCAGTTCTGGGTAGGAGTACATAAAAACTTGATTTAATAGTTTTTCTGCCCTTTGGCTAAGATCAAGTGTAGTATCTGTATAAATTTGAATAATTAAAAAATATAAATACACAGAACAAACATATTTGGTATCGCCACATGCTTTGTCCAAACAATGAAAATATGTTATTGACTCTGCACAGTGAATGGTGTAAACAGATGTAAATAGCAGAAATGCTTTTTTTTTGGGTCGCATCATATCCGGTGGCGTCGCTAGGGGAGGGGGGCCAGAGGGGGCCATGGCCCCCCCTAGATCAGGCCGTGGCCCCCCCTTGTGCCCCCCCAATTTAAAATAAATAGGGATGTCCCGATACTAGTATCGGGGCCAGTGGCGAACTTACCGGCTGGGTAAAGAGCCTGCTGCAGCTGCTGGGGATATCCATGCGCTGCTCCTGGTCTGCGTATCATTAGCAGAGACAGGCAGAGCAGGGATGAAGGTACCTGATGATGGTTCCGCTCCCAGCACTGGAGAGGACGGGCCAAGAGCTGACAGGCCTCCGGAACACAGAGCAGCTTCATGTGAGGTGAGTGATGTCCCATGTCCTCCCTCTCTCCCCCCTGATCAGCAGTATATCCTGGGGCTGGGTCATGTGTATAGTAGCAGTCCAGTGGGGTCACTTTTCCTCCTTCAGTGTCCACAGGTCACATTATCAGAACAATTTTTGGGAAAAATCACAGCAAAATTGCGCAGTTTTACCGCGATTTTTTGTAAATCGCGGTAAAACGCGCAATTTTTGCTGCAATTTTTCCATAAATTGTTCTGGTAATGTGACCTGTTGGAGACCTGTGGACACTGGAGGAGGGAAAGTGACCCCTCTGGAAGGACAACATGTGAACACACTGCTAGTTTATCATTAACCCCTTAAGGGTACATTCACATGCACAGGATCAGCTGCATATTTTTGCTGCATATTTTGTGCAGCTGATTTTGCAAAATCAGCTGCAGAAAATATACAGCAGATCCTGTACGTGTGAACGTACCCTAAGGGCCCATTCAGGGATGGATCCACAGTGTATTTTACGCTGCGGATCCGCCGGCAATGGACCCTACAGTGCTGCCTCCATCTGTGCCTGCTCATAACGGCAATCCTCCGCTACCAGCAGACATGCTTTTGATGTGTATACTTGCGCACATCATGGCCGCTCCTCCTGCTCTCTTATGTGTGCGAGTATACACATCAAAGCGTGTCTGCTCCTAGCGGAGGATTGCTGTTTTGAGCAGGCACAGATGGTGGCAGCACTGTAGGGTCCATTGTCGGGGGATCCGCAGTGTAAAATATGCTGGGGATCCATCCGTGTAAATGAGACCTAAGGACACAAGGCGTATGTGTACACACAGTGCCTGCTCCCACTGTGTAGTATAAATCATTAGCTAGAACCCTCTGGTGATGTCTGGCATTAGCTATCAGGCTGATGTTTGACATTAACACTTAAGATGCCGCTATCAAAGTTGATGGTAGTGTCCAAAAGTTTTAACGCCTTAAGGACATAGCGTTTTTCCGTTTTTGCACTTTTGTTTTTTCCTTACATTTTAAAAATCATAACCCTTTCAATTTTGCACCTAAAAATCCATACGATGGCTTCTTTTTTTGCGCCACCAATTCTACTTTGTAGTGACATAAGTAATTTAACCCAAAAATCTACGGCAAAAACGGAAAAAAAAAATCATTGTGCAACAAGAATGTATGAAGATTTTAAAGTAAATTTTTTTACATTTTTTTTTAAATTAAACGTTCTGCACAGTGTGTGTATTTATTTATGATATATATATATATATATGGTGAATGGGGTGGTCTGTGAGGGAGTCTATGTCTCGACAGAATTGTTCAGAGAGGCATATGATTTTTAACCCCAGGGGGAGTGTATGTTTCTGTGTATGTCACCAGAATGAATATTTAGTTATGGGCCCCTGGGGTGGAGCATTTGGAGAGTAGGGTGGGCCAGTGCTCCACCCCGCAGTTTAGCGGTTTTCTTGGAAGACATAGATCCAGCCCAGGGTTTTGGACTGTCTCCAACCTATTGCTCAGCTGCAGGTAATCAGCTGCACCAGTGGGAATAAATCCCTCCCTGCTAGGCAGATAAGGAGGAGAATGTTTTGTTTCTCTATGAAAGGCTGGAAGCAGCACGCTGGCAAAAGACTGGAGTGCTGAGAGTGGACAAAGACTCTAGAGGACCGTGCTACCTGCAAACAAGGATCACTATTATATATATATATATATATATATATATATATATTTATATATATATATATATATATATACGGTATATACACATACACGTTTTAAAGTTGCCCCCCCACTTTTGTCACTGGCCCCCCATGTCCCCCCCCTAAATATGAATGTTGGAGACGCCACTGATCATATCCCAGAAAAAAATTATCAAACAGCAAAAATACCCATCTACCCTAAATGGTACCCATAAAACCACAGATCAAGGCTCAAAAAGTGAGCATCCAAATAGCTCTGAAAGTGGGGATTGCAATTTCAATATTTATGAAAAAATGAAGGGTGTCATTACAAAGTACAAATGGTGTTGCATAAAACAAGCCCTCTTATGGATCTGTATATGGGGGGCAAAAAAAAAAAAGAATAGAAAAATAAGGATTACCTATTACCTTTAAAATAGATTGATCACCAATTCACACTCTGCACAAGACTGCACTATGTTATATGAAGAACTGTCATAAATAAGAGAGAGAGCCTTATATCTTTGAGAAATGATTGATACATTTACTTTCAAGAGTTTTATTAAGATTTTAGTATGACAGCACAGGCAACAAACAGTACATAAGCAATCAAATGACTACATTTAAAGGGAACCAATCTGCAGATTTTAGCATATAACACGCTTGACAGCACGTTATATATGCAAAAATGGACATTTTTGCCCCCCCCCCCCCCCCAGCGATGTTAAAGATACAAAATTATAAAGTCCCCCTCGGCATTCCCATAAGTAGTCCCCTGGGCGGGGACTTATACTTACTGGGTCCCGTCGCTGCAGCCGTGGTCCTGCTCCCTTGTTTTGATTGATGGCTCACGTTACTGCCAATGACGCGGGCCATCAATCAAGACAAGGAGGCGGGACCACAGCCTCAGCAACGGGACCCGATAAGTATAAGTCCCCGCCCAGGAGACTACTTAAAGGGCCGGCCAGGGGGGGGACTTTATAACTTTATATCTTCAATATCCCTGGGGGCAAAAATGTCACCCAGTGATGGGGAGGATAAATATTTTAGCATATACAGTGGGGCAAAAGTATTTAGTATGCCACCAATTGTGCAAGTTCTCCCACTTAAAAAGATGAGAGAGGCCTGTAATTATCATCACAGGTATACCTCAACTATGAGAGACATAATGAGAAAAAAAATCCATAAAATCACTGTCTGATTTAAAAAAAATGTATTTGCAAATTATGGTGGAAAATAAGTATTTGGTCAACAACAAAAGTTAATCTCAATACTTTGATATATACCCTTTTGTTGGCAATGACAGAGGTGAAACATTTTCTGTAAGTCTTCACAAGGTTTTCACACACTGTTGCTGGTATTTTGGCCCATCCCTCCATGCAGATCTCCTCTAGAGCAATGATGTTTTGGGGCCATCGTTAGGCAACACAGACTTTAAACTCCCTCCAAAAGGTTTTCTGTAAGGTTGAAATCTGGAGGACTGGCTAGGCCTCTCCAGGACCTTGAAATGCTTCTTACGAAGCCACTCTTTTATTGCCGGGGCAGTGTGTTTGGGATCATTGCCATGCTGAAAGACCCAGCCACGTTTCATCTTCAATGCCGTGGTTGATGGAAGGAGGTTTTCACTAAAAATCTCACGATACATGGCCCCATTCATTCTTTCCTTTACACTGATCAGTCATCCTGGTCCCTTTGCTGAAAAACAGCCCCAAAGCATGATGTTTCCACCCCTATGCTTCACAGTAGGTATAGTGTGCTTTGGATGCATCTCAGCATTCTTCTCCTTCAAACAAGACGAGTTGAGTTTTTATCAAAAAGTTCTATTTTGGTTTCATCTGACCATATAACATTCTCCCAATACTCTTCTGGATCATCCAAAAGCTCTCTAGCAAACTTCAGATGGGCCCGGACATGTACTGGCTTAAGCGGGGGGACACGTCTGGCAGTGCATGATTTGAGTTCCTGGCGGCATAGTGCGTTACTGACGGTAGCCTTTGTTACTTTGGTCCGAGCTCTCTGCAGGTGATTCACTAGGTCCCCCCGTGTGGCTCTGGGATTTTTGCTCACCGTTCTTGCGATCATTTTGACACCACGGGGTGAGATCTTGCGTGGGGCCCCAAATCGAGGGAGATTATCAGTGGTTTTGTATGTCTTCCATTTTCTAATAATTGCTCCCACAGTTGATTTCTTCACACCAAGCTGCTTGCCTATTGCAGACTCTATTGGTGCAGGCCTACAATTTTGTTTCTGGTGTCCTTTGACAGCTCTTTGGTCTTGGCCATAGTGGAGTTTGGAGTGTGACTGTTTGAGGTTGTGGACAGGTGTCTTTTATACTGATAGTTCAAACAGGTGCCATAAATACAGGTAACGAGTGGAGGACAGAGGAGACTCTTAAAGAAGAAGTAGTTGTTGTTACGCCTAGCGCTCCGGGTCCCTGCTCCTCCCCGGAGCGCTCGCGGCGTTCACCTCCGTGCAGCGCCCAGGTCCGACCCGCTGACCGGGAGCGGTGCACTAGTGTCTTCGGCGGGGATGAGACCCGCGTAGCGGGACGCGCCCGCCCGCGGCTCGCATCCCAATCTCCTCACCTGCCCCGTCCTCCGTCTGCTCAGTCCCGGCACACGCGGCCCCGCTCCCTAAGGCATGCGCGCGCCGGCTCTCTGAGATTTAAAGGGCCAGTGCGCCATTGATTGGCGCCTGGTCCAATCAGTACCTGCACCCTCCTTATAAAAACCCACTTCCCCTTCCTGTCATCACCGGATCTTGTTGCCTAGTGCCCAGTGAAAGCGTTTTCTGTGTTCCCAAGCCTGTGTTCCAGACCTTCTGCTGTTGTCCCTGACTACGACGCTTGCTGCCTGCCCTGACCTTCTGCTACGTCCGACCTTGCTCTTGCCTTTCTGTACCGCGCCTGTCTCAGCTGTCAGCTGGGGTTGAGTCGCTATCAGGTGGAACGACCTGGGGGTTACCTGCCGCTGCAAGTCCATCCCGCTTTGCGGCGGGCTCTGGTGAAAACCAGTAACCCCTTAGACTCCGTTCCCCTGGTACGGCCCACGTCATCACCCCACTGACACAGAGGATCCACCACCAGTGTCCTCGCTGCATACCTATCCGGATCCTGACAGTTGTTACAGGTCTGTGAGAGCCATAAATCTTGCTTGTTTGTAGGTGAAAAAAATACTTATTTTCCACCATAATTTGCAAATAAATTCTTCAAAAATCAGACAATGTGATTTTATGGATTTTTCCCCCATTATGTCTCTCATAGTTCAGGTATACCTATGATGAAAATTACAGGCCTCTCATCTTTTTAAGTGGGAGAACTGAGACAATTGGTGGCTGACTTAATACTTTTTTGCCCCACTGTATAACGCGTTGTCAAGCTAATCTGCTGATTGGTCCCCTTTAAAGTGGAACTACAATTTAGTTTCAGCAGCAGGATAAATGCTTAAAAGGGGTACTCCTCACCCCTAAACATCTTATCACCTATCCAAAGGATAGGGGATAAGATGTCAGATCGCCGGGGTCCCGCTGCTGGGGGCCCCCTGGATCTCGGCTGCTGCACCCACCTGTACGGCTTCCACCTTACACCGGCAACGCTGAAGGCTTCGGAGACCGACCACAATGGCGGACAAGCATGACTTCACGCCTCCGCCCCGTGTGACTTCACGCCCCGCCCCCTCAATGCAAGTCTATGGGAGGTCCGTCACGTCCCCTCCCATAGACTTGCATTGAGGGAGCGGGGCGTGAGGTCACACAGGGCGGAGTCGTGACATCACGCTCGTCCGCCATTGTGGTCGGTCTCGAAGCCTCCCGCGTTGCCGGTGTCAGGTGGAAGCCGTACAGGTGAGTGCAGCAGCCAAGATCCCGGGGGCCCCCAGCAGCGGGACCCCGGCGATCTGACATCTTATCCCCTATCATTTGGATAGGGGATAAGATGTCTAGGGGTGCGGAGTATCCCTTTAAAACTCACTGTTACCCTGTAACCCACTGCCAAAGTGAGTTTTCTATGGAGTTGCCAGGAATTTTAGACATGTATCCTGTCACCACAACAACATTGTTGTTACACTTTAAAGGTAATTGCCTTAATATTAGAAAGGGCCACTGTAGTTATGAAGTAACTTTTATTTTGAAGTAGCCAAAAGATTAGATTAGATCGTGGTAAGTCTGACCGCTGGCACTCCCTGCGATCTCCTGCACAGGCGTTCTGCTCTCCCTGGAAATGGGGCGTACTGACCCTCGCATGAAGAGGTGGCTGACAGGCCCCCCTCCATTTATCTCTATGGGAGAGCAGGAGATAGCCAAAGGGCTCTCACATAAAGGTATATATTCGGAGAGGGCCTGTTGGCCACCACTTCATGCGGGATGCCCTGTTCCTGGGGAGAGCAGGGGCCCCTTGCAGGATATCGCAGGGGGTTCCAGAGGTGGGACCCCCCGCAATCTTAAACTTATTCCCTATCCTGCACATAGGGGATACGTTTTTATGCATGATACTACCTTTAAAGGTGCTTTCATTTAAAAAAAATACTGTAAACTTGTATTTAGGAAGTATAGAATAATAGCCAAGCTATTAATTTAAAAAACATTTCTGTTTCTAATTTATAATTTATTTATACAATTTCCAAATTACACAGAAAACACAAAACTTTCTTTTTTTTTTTTTTTTTTTTTTTATCACAGACATAATCTTACCATTATAACCCTTCCCCTCCCTACCCATCCAGGGGAGGAACACTTCTATAGCGCATTAGGAAAGTCTTCAGACCCTTTCACTTTTTTTTTTTTTTTTCACATATTGTGATATTGCGGACATCATTTTGCACTCAATGCCCCATAATGACCGAGTGAAAACAGAATGTTAAAAATCTTTGCCTATTTATTGAAAAGGAAAAACTAAAATATTTCATTGACATAAGTATTAGGGCAGGGCGGTATGACCAAATGTGTGTATCACGGTATTTTTTAAACTTTTGGCGGTTCTATGGTATATAACGGTATTTCCTAGCCCCCCCCCCCCCATATTAATTATCAGCCCACATCCCCATCGGGGTAAATACTCACATATCACCCGCAAGCGCTGCCCTCCTCGTCCTACTTGTTGCGGCCGCCGGCACTGGCACCCTATTATACTGTGCGCTGTATCCCTATGCCTGGGCTGCAAAAGGTAAACAAAATAAACTTTAACGCACCTACGTCGGCCTTACGCTGGGGACGGGAACGTCGGAGAGCTGTCAGCCTATCACCGGCCGCAGCGATGTTCCACCTCGGCCGGTGATAGGCCTAGCCCACTGTCATGTAAGAAGCCGGCTTCTTACATGACAGTGGGCTCAGCCTATCACCGGCCGAGGCGGAACATCGCTGCGGCCTGTGATAGGCTGACGGCTGTCCGACGTTCCCATCCCCAGGAAACAAGTAAGGCCGGTACCGGACCAATGGGAGGTGAGTTAAAGTTTATTTTGTTTATTTTTTGCAGTCCGGGCATAGGGATACTGCACAGTATAAAGCAGGGGTCTCCAACCTGCGGACCTCCAGATGTTGGCATGCTGGGAGTTGTAGTTTTGCAACATCTGGAGGTCCGCAGGTTGGAGACCACTGGTATAGAGTGTCAGCGCCGGCGGCCGCAACAAACAGGATGAGGAGGGCAGTGCATGCGGGTGACATGTGAGTAGTACCCTGATGGGGACAGCGCTGGGCTAATAATTAATTGGGGGGGGGGGGCAGAACAGCGCTCGCAGGTCACACCGATGTGGGGACAGCGCAGCGCTGGGCTGATTCATTCATTCCCGAGGGGGAGGGGCCAAACCGGTATTGCGGTATGGGTTAAAATACATATCGTGCAGCACAAAAATTTCGGTATTCGGTACGAACCGGTATACCGCCCAGCCCTAATACGTATTCAGACCCTTTACTCAGTACTTAGTTGAAGTACCTTTGCCAGCGGATTACAACTTCCAATCTTAATGTGCATGATGCCACATGGTTGCACATCCTGATGATTTTAGGATTTTCTACATATACTCAAGCTCTGACAGCTTTGTTGGATGGTGATCATCAACGGACGGACATTTTCAGGTCTCAGGTCTTTCAGGGCCACCCAAGAACATTCACAGAGTTATCCATAAGCCACTCCTGTGTTGTCTTAGCTGTGTGCTTAGGGTCATTGTCTTGTTGGAAGTTGAATCTTTGGCCCAGTCTGAGGTCCTGAGCACTCTGTGTCAGGTTTTCATTTAGAATATAGAACTTTGGTCATGGATGAGGAAAAGCAAAGTAGCAGTCTCCCTGTCCCACCTCCACAAGCAGGATGCTGCCACTAATGTGTTTTAATGTACGGATGTATTGGACAGGAGTTGATTAGTGTCTGGTTTCTATGAGACATGACAATTAGAATTCAGGCCAAAAACTAAAATTTTTGTTTTATCAGACCAGAGTTTTAGGAGAAGTAGAGATGATACTTATTTCTGCTTATCACAGCTGGCTCTTGGGCTCTGTGCCGCTATGGAGTTGCAACATGACTGGTTTAATATGCTTATATTTCGGCTGTATAGTTACAAGACACTGCGGTACCCCATCCACAAGTAAGAATCTGTTGATATTCTTTTTATCCCGAACAAGCTCTTCTATGGTTTTGTTTGTGGAGTATGTTTTTTCTGTCTGTCCAGTGACATCAGGATCATCAGGGTAGAGATCATCTCCTGCAAGGTAAAAAAAATATTCATTGTAATTTTCTCCATCTTATCTTCCCTCATTATCAGTTTGGCATGCTCCAAACCTCCAGAAGTTATTTAAAGGGGTATTCCAGGCCAAAACTTTTTTTTATACATCAACTGGCTCCGGAAAGTTAAACAGATTTGTAAATTACTTCTATGAAAAAATCTTAATCCTTCCAATAGTTATTAGCTTCTGAAGTTGAGTTGCTGTTTTCTGTCTAACTGCTCTCTGATGACACGTCCCGGGAGCTGTGCAGTTCCTATGGGGATATTCTCCCATCATGCACAGCTCCCGGGACGTGACATCATCATTGAGCAGTTAGACAGTAAACTTCAGAAGCTAATAACTATTGGAAGGATTAAGATTTTTTAATAGAAGTAATTTACAAATCTGTTTAACTTTCCGGAGCCAGTTGATATATAAAAAAAAAAAACATTTTCTAGAGACAGACAATCACAACAGTTCTGTGGCTGTAATCCTGAGTGTATGCATTCAGACCGTTACTGCACAGAAAAGAAGTATCATGTTACTAATTTTCTGTACGGTTCCCCCATTTCCCATTAAAATCAATAGGAGTAGACTTGATCTGAGTGTAATTCCGTTTATTGGGCATAATTTAGATAGACACGCCCCTGTCTTTATAAAGTCTCCCAACTGGCAATGCATATCAAAGCAAAAACAAAGCCATTGGGGGGGGGGGGGGGGGCGCAGGGGGGGTACTGCCAGTATAGCTCAGTGACTGGATTATGTGAAGCCACAGATCTGGAGAAGGGCAAAAAAATTTCCAATAGCACAGTGGCCTTTTAAAGGGGTACTTTGAGGGGGAGGGGGGAACTTATCCCCTTTTCACAGGATAGTAATTAATGAATTTCTCTCCCTCGCTCTATATATATCTTACAAGGCAATGAAGTGTATTGTGGTTATGGGTAATATCAAGAACCCTGTATTATCAATATAGGCAAGAGATACCAGCCCTCATTGATAAACACTTTCACCGAATGACTTCAAGTGGAGTTATGTTCTTTCCTATATAACTGTGGATAAATATATGAGAGCAGTAGCTGGAAATTTAACACAAAAGCTAAATCATTTTTAGACTTGAATCCGTAAACCAATTGCACGGTCTGAATGTTAACTTCTTACTAACCTAAGGAAAAAAAAAAGAAAACTGTTGACATGCCATTAAGTCCACCAATGTAGGATGACTCTTTACCACCACCGATGATATAAGTTGCTTTCACATCCTGGCTCACATTTATTTAAACTTCACCAGATCTTGAAAATGGCACATAATAAAAACACAAAGTATATTAGACGGTTACTATTGTTTTCAGGCTTTAGTTATACATCAAACCATATATACCTGGCAGAATATGTATCATGCCATCCCTGGCATGTACAACAACAGAAAACCATCTTTCACAGCCTTCCAAGGCACGATGCAGAGTGAATTCCTGCAGCTCCTGAAAGTGGGTAAAGTTACACAGTCTGCTGAACTCAACGAACTGAGGTGGAGGAACCCAGGTTTTGTTTCGATGTCCTTCTATAGCTTCCTGCGGAGTCAACCACTAAAACATAACATAAAACATAATAAAAAATATGATGCCTGATATTGCATATTAAGTAAATGAATTCACAGCCATGTTCCCCTATGTAACTAATCACTGGAGTGAATAGTTGAAACCAAAAATATATTTTAAATTGTACCGGTTATTAGCAAAAATGCTTTATATAATGTAGACAATACCATTATATGTATATTTGTAATATACATTGTTTATGAAATGTGTATATTTTTTCCATGCAGCTATTGTCTGTGTAACTCTGGAAGAAGACCAAATACAGTAAGTGTGGGTAGACAAGCAGGGCTCTGTACACTGAGGACAAGCAGGGCTCTGAACACTAAGGACAAGCAGGGCTCTGTGCACCGAGGACAAGCAGGGCTCTGTGCACCGAGGACAAGCAGGACTTGTTTTATATAATGTAGACAATACCATTATATGTATATTTGTAATATACATTGTTTATGAAATGTGTATATTTTTTCCATGCAGCTATTGTCTGTGTAACTCTGGAAGAAGACCAAATACAGTAAGTGTGGGTAGACAAGCAGGGCTCTGTGCACTGAGGACAAGCAGGGCTCTGTGCACTGAGGTTCTATGACACACTCCCGGCTCACACAGAAGGATGGTTGACAAGCCAGGAGCCTGTACAGAGCCCTGCTGGTCCTGTCCTCACTTCCTGTATTCGGTCTCCCCACAGAGAAACATATGCAATAGCTGTTGGACTGCATTTTTTCACCCAAAAATATACACATTTATTAACCAATATATTACAAATATAAATATAATGGTATTATCTACATTATGAAAAAAACATTTTTTGCTAACGACAGGTACACTTTTACACAAATATGTAAAAATTTTTAAAAAGAAACTGTCATCAGGTTAGAAGAATCTAACAGTCATGCCCCTTCCCATAGACATAAATGGAGGGGGTGTGGCATGATGTCATGTCTCCAGTCCCAGAAACAAAGAGGTTTCCGGAACTAGAGACGCAGCTCCCCATAAAATGGGGGTCCCCAGCGGTGGGATCCCCGCTAAACTAGAAATTTTTATTAGCATGGACAAGCAGCGCCAATTCCAAAAGGAGGCTGCTGCAACCAGAATCTTCGTAGCGTGAATGGGGCCTTATGTATAATCCGGCCCCTGTCAGCACCCTTGGATTTATTAAAAGTCGCATAATTCAATAAATCCAGCTCTTCTGGTGTAGATTTCCACTATAAAAAATCTACTGGTACAGTTACTGGTACAAATAGGAAATGCAGCACCCCCTTTGCAGTGATGCCTGTCCAATAAAAAATAAAAAAAAATAAAAAAAAAAAGGCTGACACAGCATAAAGACAGAAAAGAGATAAAAAAAAAAATTACCATTTTTTTGTACACTGGTGCAAATCAATAATAAACCTCCCCTATATACCAATCTGCTAAACTTCTCATGCTCTATAACATGATGCCTGCAGATTACACTGCATTGCCAGGGGACAACCTGTAACCCCTTCCCAACACCATTTTTTTCACCCAAAAATATACGCTTTTTTTTTTTTTTTTTAAACTACTGTATATTACAAAAACAAATATCTACATTATATAAAGTTTTTCTTTCTCAAAAAAATTGTGCTTATTTAACTATTCAAAGTGATTCAGAGCTAGAATTTGGGAAAAACTAAAAAATTTGGAAAATATTTGGAACAATTTGCTTTTTTTTTTTTCATTTGACATTCTCTCCTTTTAATAAAAATAGTCATACATTAAAAGGGGTTCTCCTAACAAAAACTTCTTATCCCCTATCCAAAGGATGTCTGATCGTGGGGAGCCTGCCACTGGGACCCCCTCCGCGGTCTTCCTGCAGCACCCGCATTCTATGCGAGGCTGCGTCTCCAGGCTCGGAAATCCGGAGGTTTACGGGACTGGAGACGTAATGCCACACCCTCTTGTGATGTCACGCCGTGCCCCTCCATTCATGCCTAAGGGAGGGGGCATGGCGTAACGTTACGTCTCCAGTAAGACCCCCGCGATCAGACATCTTATCCCCTATCCCTTGGGTAGGGGATAATATGGTTTTGCCCGGATAACCCCTTTAAATTAGCTAATAATTCAAATTTAAAATAAGTCTACTTTATGTTGGCATCATTTGATAAATGTGTTTCAACTTTTTTAGGATGTCAGAGGGCTTAGAAGTTTCGTACCAAAATTGATTATTTTGAGGGCTTGGATGCTAGAAACCCCCTCATATCACCCAATTGAAAAAAATTTAAATAAAACTGCAACTCTTAGGCAGGGTTTCCACGAATGTTTTTTTTTTCTGGCGTTTTTTTTTTTTTAAAACTGCCACTGCAGTTTTTGAGCCAAAGTCAGAAGCGGATGCAGTAGGAAGGAGAAGTAGAAGCCCTTCTTTGCTGTGGATAGTGTATAAAAGTTTGATTGCACTGGAGTACTCCTTGAAAGGGGTACTCCAGGGCTAAGACAACTTATCCCCTATCCAAATCTTTCATGCAACACCCCGCTATCATCAGCGGGTCTGATGACTCGCTATCACGGGGCTGGAGTATAGTGACGTCACGGCTTCACTCCCATGTGACATCATGCTCCACCCAGGCCCGTCGCTACAGGACAGGCAAACCAAGCATTTGCTTGGGGCCTCGAGCTGGCTGGGGGGACCCGAGCAGAGCCAGTGCTTGGGGCCGGATTAACAATCGTGCTCTTGGAGCTTGTGCTCCGGGCCCCAGGCACCCAGTCAAACAAGAGGGCCCCCAAATGCCTGACATTTTTTTTAAATAAACTCATTTGCAGCTTTGGAGTTCTTCTCACCTCACCACAATCCCGCTCCCCCCACCCCCGCTGCACTTGGTATCTTCCCTCAGCCCCGGACTCTTCTCTCAGCCGTCTGAGCAGGAGGAGGGGTGAGGAGAGAGCTGTGAGGAAAGGAGACCGCAGAGGCTGTACAACATGGGGCCTGACTATAGTAGGTGTCCCTGCATGTATATGTGTATAAGCGTGTGTGTGTGGATATATATATGTGTGTACATATGTGTATGTCTATGTACTGTGCCTGTGTGTGTGTTACTACTGTGGATGACTATATGTAAAGTGCATGTGTGTATCTATACCAGTGTTTCCCAACCAGTGTGCCTCCAGTTGTTGCAAAACTACAACTCCCAGCATGCCCGGACAGCCAAAGGCTGTCTGGGCATGCTGGAAGTTGTAGTTTTGCAACCTCTGTAGGCATCCTGGTTGGGAAACACTGATCTATTCTATCGGTGTGTGTATGATGCATGTACAGTATGTAATGTGTACAGTGTGTGTGTATGATGCATGTACAGTATGTAATGTGTACAGTGTGTTGTGTGTATGATGCATGTACAGTATGTAATGTGTACAGTGTGTGTGGTGTGTATGATGCATGTACAGTATGTAATGTGTACAGTGTGTGTGTATATAATGCATGTATAGTATGTACTGTGTACAGTGTGTTGTGTGTATGATGCATGTACAGTATGTAATGTGTACATACAGCCTAATGTGGGGGACTGTACAGCACCTAATGTGGGGAACTATACTGCCTAATGTGGGGGAACTATACTGCACCTAATGTGGGGGACTATACTGCACCTAATTTGGGGAGCTATACTGCACTGCAAATAATGTGGGGACTATACTGCACCTAATTTGGGGGAACAAATTGGGAACACTGCTAGCCTAATGTGGGGAGAACTCTGTTGCACCTAATGTGGGGGGAACTCTGCTGCACCTAACGTGGAGGGAACTCTGCTGCACCTAACGTGGAGGGAACTGTGCCGCACCTAACGTGGGGGGAACTGTGCCGCACCTAACGTGGGGGGGAACTGTGCTGCACCTAACGTGGGGGGAACTGTGTTGCACCTAACGTGGGGGGAACTGTGTTGCACCTAATGTGGGGGCCTCGTATCGACGTTCACTCATGTGGCGCTCCCAGAATTCAAGGCCCGGCGTTACTACGTCCTGATGCCAGCCCTAGAGCGTGAAGTGTGTGAACATCAGGGGGGGGCCTCCATGTCCATTTTGCTTGGGGCCCCCAAATTCCTTCAAACGGCCCTGGCTCCACCCCCTCAATGTATTTTTTATATGGCAGTATTGAAACCACATTGTATAGTTAGTAAGTGCTAGGGGTCTAGTTAATTAGTAAAGCAGTATAGCTCCATTAGTAACTATTGCTACTGCAAAAATGTATCAACCTTTATTAAATATGACATTAAAAAGTGTGTCACCAACCGTGACTGAATAGAAAATATAATACAAGAATATATAAAATACAAAGCAATGAGTGTGTACAGAAAAAAGAGCCCAATTACGTTGGTGGGGCAGATGTAATGTCAGGCCATAAAGGATAGTTTAACACGTAGGCTATGAGGTAAAATCAGTATGTGAGGACTCCATATCTAGTGTAGTAAACAATAGTGCGGGTCAGAGATAAACCAATCTGCTACTAAATATATTGCGAGCTGCTCATAATAAGTATGTTACTACATAGTGAGTATATGGCATGCAAGCCAAATCGCCCCACTTACGTACGTTTCGTCACCCGGACTTTCTCAAGGGACGCTCAATGTAAAACATTTAGACATCCTGACTGTATACACTTGCCCATCTGCTGATATTTGCTTCCATCAGGGGCGTTGCTAGAATCTAAAGAGATATGAGGTAGGAGGCACAAGGCATAATAATGCCTTAACTATGCCCCAGTAAAATACTAATACCCCACTGTGATGCCATTCATGAATAATAGGAAACAGTTACCTCTATGTGTTCATACATAATGCCTCAAAGCAGTAATAATACCCTATGTTTCTCTTTGCACTAATAAAGCCCAGTGTCCCCCCATACAGTAATAATGACATATTGATGTCAAACGGTTTAACAAAAAAGAAAAAAAACAAAAACTAATATTTACCTTTTTTTTTTGCGGTGCGGTGCCTCCAGTGTTCTGCTTTAGTCCCCGGGTAAGATCATCTTCCTGAGCTGCAGGATGATACTTCGGCCCAAAGAGACGTCGGGGCCCAGTGTGCTTGGTACTGCTTAGCCAATCACTGGCCACAGTGATGTCTGGCTTGGATAGTGATTGGCTAAGCGGCAATATGACATTCTGGGCCTCAGCAACATTAATGACTCCCAGTAGGCATACCACAGGGGTAAGTAAGAAAGGGAAGTCTAGATTATCAGCCATAAACCCCATCACCTCCCTCCAGAAGAGAGCAATGACGGGACACTCCCACACAGCATGCAAAAAAGTACCGGTTTCCGAAGAGCAACGGAAACACATATGAGATGGAGAAACATCAATGCAATTCAGCTTAGCAGGTGTATAATACGTCAAAACATATCTAGATTGGATCAGTGTATCTCTACTACTAACTACTGTGAAATAATAAGAGCCTTCAACTTCCTTCCACTGACTGACAGACAAATCCAGGATATCAGCCACCCATTTATGAAACGCTAGTGAGAAAGGGCTAGGTCCCAATGTCTGGAGGAGAGCATACACCTGAGGGGTTTAGAAAGATCCATAGTGCCCAGGAGAAGCTCCACATCAGAAAACACAGGAGTAAACATCAGGGAGCCAAACTGCGCCTGAACCACATGCCTCAGCTGAAGATACCTATAAAAGGCATTTCAGGGGATGCTATAATGTTCCTTCATATCTGAAAAGGATAATAGAATATGATCCTCCCCAAGCAAGTGAATCACAAATTTGACTCCATGAGTACCCCAGAAACTGGCCTCCTGTAACCCATGCAGGTGAGGTTAATGTACATTCCCCCACAAGGGTGCCCTAGGAGATACCAGAGGCTGCGGAAATTTACTCGACACCACAGACCATACTTAAGCTATAGTTTGAATGGAAATAGGAAAGGAAGAGCGAGAGTTATACCTGTAGAGAGTATTAGTAAGAGCTTCATTGGTACCCATAATTGCTCCAGCCAAGGCTGTTGCCGAGTTCGACAAATCCATGCTGCATAGACCAGTTGGGAGGCAAGAAAATAGACAACAGGGGCAGCTAAGCCGCCATGCCGCTTAGGAGCCTGGAGAAGAGCCCGACCAAGTCTGGGAGATTTTCCCTGCCAGTAGAAGGATCCCAGAGCACCACATCATGTATTAAAATATCTCTTGGGGGGGGGGATCATGGGAGCTAAATGAAAAAGATAAAAGGAATTTAGGGAGGTAAGTCATTTTAAATATATTGATCCTGCCAGCTAGGGAGAGAGGAAGTGAGGACCAGGTCTTCAACCGCTCCACAGTGAAGCATAAAAGCGGTTCCAAGTTCAGGGACAGATAGTCCATCAGAGAAGCAGTTATCTCCAGCCCTAAGTATCTAAAACAGGAAACCGCCTTCACCCCTGCCGGAAGAGAGGAGCTTAGAACTTATATAGGCAGTTTAATGAAGAAGTGCAGTTAGCGCCTAATATTCAGGCTTGCCGGCTCCCATGGGTCCCTGTGCCGGCCGTGGGAGGGAGCTTGGGGAGACGGCAGTACACCCTGTGTTGCAGAGTGTAAGCCCCCCTCCGTGCAGCACGCTGCAGCCCAGGGTGTACTGCCGTCTCCCCGAGCTCCCTCCCACGGCCGACACAGGGACCCATGGGAGCCGGCAAGCCTGAATATTAGGCGCTAACTGCGCTTCTTCATTAAACTGCCTATATAAGTTCTAAGCTCCTCTCCTTTTTTTGTGCCACCACTTTTACTTTGTAATTAAATCAATAATGTCACCCCAAAATCTACAGCAAAACGTAAAAAAAAAAATGATACACTTTTATTTTCTCATATGTGGGGATATGCGAGTGCTCATTTTTCAGTTATCTTTAGTGTTCTATTTATCTCACATTGTCCCATTCAGAAGAATGGAACTGATTATCAGTTGCTGAAATTTCTAAATCAAAATCTGCAGTGTGTAAACTCACCATAAGTGATTTTTTGTGTGCCTGGGATAAACATATCTATCCTAAGATAAAAATAAAAAGGAAACCGTATGAGGACAGACAGACAGTCTTTTATGTTTCTAAGGCTATGTTCACATTGCCCTCGGGCTCTGCTATGTAAAGCTCCTATGGACCCCATTTAAGTCAACAGGATAAGTAAGGACCAGGTGGAGTCCATTGTGCTCTGACCCATTTTTGGACCGTCAACGCAATAAAATAAAATAAAAAAAATAAATAAAATAAAAAAAGAGACGAACGGACCCTTAAAGGGACAGAGCACAACAGCAAGGTGAACTAAGCCCATGCAGACATCCCTTATAAAGCTATGTGCACTCACTATGAAGGAGGTCACTTCTTTCTGGTCATTCGATGTAACTGGCTTCCTTGGCAAACAGCAGATAAAGAAAGCTGTGTCATAGCGTCTGGCTCTTGAATTGTTAGAGAACACAGGAGTCAGCCAATTGCCCCATTCATGAAGGGCCCATATATTAGGAACACATTGTAGTTCCTTGCACATTTCAATGAACCGCAGGGGATCATTCTGAACCTCCTCTCTCCACTTGGCCACTGTTTCTCCATTTTCCTCATAAGCGGCCTTTAACTTCTGATTGTCCTCAATATCAGAATTCTCAGGAACCACTAATAAAATACCAGATTCTTCAAATGTCTCCCTTATAGCACAGATCCGGAAGGCTACCTCGTTGGGGATCAAGGAGCCAAACTTCGTCCTGTCTGTGAGAAACATAGGAGGCCTAGTGTCAGGAGGCTGCTTCACAATACCAAGACCAAAGTTAGGCTTATCAACATATCTCTCAAAAACTTTCACCCAATCGTTGGAGAAGTCTGAAGGTTCCACAAGTCCTCCGGGGAACACATACGCATTGGGCATGAACCCACTTTTCTTACTGCGTTGTAGTAAAAGAACTTTGTAATCAAAAGCAGTGTTCTTCTGATGACTGTCGCAGGGACCTTGAGTTGTTATTTTTGGCATGGCACTTAGATGTTGGCACCCAGCTGCTAAAATGAGGGTGGCAGCCTCCCTCCAGTGTTTTAAGGTATTGTTCATTTTATTAGCTTTGATTTTCTTGTGGTTTTAATACTGAAAGCCGGAGATGTTGTATCACAACTGTGAGTGGAGCTGGAAACTGGACACTTTATTAGGTAATTCCTATAGGTGGAAAAATGTAACAAATATAACCGCTGTATTCATAAAGTGTACATTATTTCCTTTAAATCTGGATTATTAATAATATGCATTTTAAAGAGGAATTAATTTTCAGTCCACAAAAATTATATTTATTTATTTTTTGGAGCCCCAGGTGCCTTAATTTCAAATGGTGCCGTTATGAGGAGAGCATAACTAAAACAGGTTTTCCGATGAGGAAGGCTATTTGTCTAATAAATAATCATATATAGGAAAAATTGTCTGCTAACCTTGTGTGGTCATACTACTGATGCATACTATTTGCTCTGTTCTCTTCATTGCCCCAATTTGTACGTAGAGTACATGCTGTAATGGAGTTCCTGCAGTACACTCTAGACCAGGAATTTAGCCAATTCTATCTTCTTCTCACTACGCTGGAGGCTCTTGTAGGTGTAGTAGGCCAGGTTATCATTAAAGTGGTACTCTGCTGCCCCAGCGTTTGGAACATTTTGTTCCTAACGCTTGGAGTGAGCGGCGAAGGTCGTGATGTCACAGTCATGCCTCTCCCCCTCAATGCTAGTCTATGGGAGGGGGTGTGATGGCCACCATGCCCCTTCCTATAGACTTGCATTGAGGGGCATGGCGTGACATCACAAGGGGCGTGGCCGTGATATTGTGACCCCCGCTGCCCACACCAAGCGTTCTAAACAAACACCGGGTCCATCACAGAGATGACGGGGGTCCCAGCTGCAATCAGACATCTTTTCCCCTATCCTTTGGATAGAGGATAAGATATCTAGGGGGGGAGTACCCCTTTAACCCTTTCAGGACCCATGACGTACCGCTATGTCATGGGACCCTGGGTCAGGGATGTGGAAATCCTATCGCCCGATGCCCGGGACATGTAGTTTTGGGCGCCGGGCAGGTGAATTTGTCATAGATTTAGCCCTGTATCGGGCAAGCAGGGAAAGATAGACTTCCCCCTTATTTTTCTTTAATGCCGGTGTGAGGCGCAGGAGCTGATGCAAGTCTGCACCTCACACCGGCACTCAAGTTGTATGGAGGGGGCGGTGGCGACCCCCAGCTGATTTCAGTAGCAGGGGGCCGCTGCTCAGAGCCCCCCCCAGCCGGTCTGAGGGGATCTCACCTCACAGCTCCTCTCCTCCGCTCTCCGAAGTTTGCTGAAGCTACAGCGGGGAGGAGAGAGGGCAGAGGCCGAGGTCCTCACGTCTGCAGGAGATGATTAAGCCATGCCCCCTCATCCCCCCTCCCGGAGTATAGAGAGCGCAGCTCTGCATAATACAAGAAGACAGGGGGAGAATGAGGACGTACACGGCTCCTCCCCTCCCCTGCTCTGTCTACACAGGACCTCATTTATAACGGGGAGGTTTCAAGTTTTGACGGGGCAAAATACTGAGCAGGGGGAGGGGAGAGGACATGTGTGAGGAGACATACTGCACTGCACGGGCTAGGGATTTCACCTCACACCGGCTCAGGTGAGGAGGCCGAGCATGCAGGCGGTGGGAAGGGTGGTTGTATATGTATGCAATGATTAGGGGGGGGGGGGGGGTGTATCAGCGGCAGTTGTATGTATGATGTGTGCATATGTATGGTGTATGTGTCATGTGTATATATAATGTGTGTATGGTGTCCGTGTATGTGTGATGTGTGTATGATGTGGGGTGGGCAGCGGTGGGTGTATGTATGATGTGTGCATATGTATGGTGTATGTGTCATGTGTATATATGATGTGTGGATGGTGTCTGTGTATGTGTGATGTGTTTATGAAATGTATGATATAGGGGGCAGTGGCAGGTGTATGTATGATGTGTGCATATGTATGGTGTGAGTGTATGTGTATATATGATGTGTGTATGGTGTATGTGATGTGTGTATGTAATGTATGATGTGGGGGGGCAGCGGCGGGTGTATGTATGATGTGTCTATGTATGATGTATATATGTAATGTATGATATAGGGGGCAGTGGCCGGTGTATGTATGATATGTGTATACATGTATGTTTTGTACAGGGGCGGACTGACAAGTGCCGCCGCCAGTTGTGCTATCTAATTTTATTTATTTTTAGTGACTTCTGTCCACCCGCACTAAATTGCACCCCCAGAATCCCGCCCCCTTCATACTTGCCCGCCGACCAAGAGCCCCACAGATGCACGCAAACACACCCGAACCAAAACTACAACTTCCAGCATGTTGCACCATAACCTGAACTGTAGAACTATAAAGTGCAACATGCTGGGAGTTGTAGTGTTGGTTCGGGTCAGCTGCAGAGCCATAGGCTGCATCAGGGCATGCTGGGTGTTTTAGTTACTAACTGCAATTCCCTGTATTCCTTGACACAGCCTATGGCTCTGCAGCTGACACAAACCAAAACTACAACTCCCAGCATGTTACACAATAACCTTAACTGTCCTACTATACAGTGCAACTACACCCCTAACAGAAGTAAATAAGGGGTGCAGTGAACATTTACACCCACTGGCGTTTGACAGATCTTTGGAACAGTGGACTGTGCAAATGAAAAATTTAATTTTTCATTTTCACGGACCACTGTTCCAAAAATCTGTCAGACACCTGTGGCGTGTAAATGCTCATTACATTACCCCTAATTACATTACGTGAGGGGTGTAGTTTCCAAAATGGGGTCACATGTGGGGGGGGGGGGGGGGTTCCACTGTTCTGGCACTATGGGGGCTGTGTAAACACACATGGCCTTCAATTTCAGACACATTCTCTCTCCAAAATCCACAAAAATACCCCATGGCAGTGTTTCCCAAACAGGGTGTCTCCAGCTGTTGAAAAACTCCCAGCATGCCTGGACAGTCAGTGGCTGCTGTCCGGCAATACTGGGAGTTGTTGTTTTTCAACAGCTGGAGGCTCTGTTTTGGAAACAGTGCCGTACAAGACGTTTTTTCTTTTTTATTTGGGGGGGGGGGGGGTACTGTGTAGGGGTATGTGTATATGTACTATGTAGTGTTTTACTTTTTATTTTGTGCAGTGTAGTGTAGTGTTTTTAGGATACATTCACACGGTTGGGTTTACAGTGAGTTTGAGCTGGGAGCTTGAGCTGTGGTGGAAAATTTGCTGCATCTCAAACTTGCAGCAGAAAACTTGCTGTAAACCCACCAGTGTGAATGTACCCTGTACATTCACATGGGGGGGCAAACCTCCAGCTGTTGCAAAACTAGAACTCCCAGTATGCACTGACAGACAATACATGTTGGGAGTTGTAGTTATGCAACAGCTGGAGGCACATTGGTTGCGAAACACTGAGCGTTTGTTACTTAACTCCTTGTTTCGCAACCAGTGTGCCTCCAGCTGTTGCAAAACTACAACTCCCAGCATGTACAGTCTCTCAGTGCATGCTGGGAGTTGTATTTTTGCAACAGCTGGAGGCACACTGGTTGCAAAACAGTAACAGACTCGGTTTCACAACCAATGTGTCTCCAGCTGTTGCAAAACTGCAACAATCAGCAAGCATTGACAGTCGAAGGGCATGCTGAGAGTTGGACAGCTGGAGGCACACTGCTACAACTCCCAGCATGCCCTTTGGTAGTCTGTGCATGCTGGTAGTTGTAGTTATGCAACAGTGATTGCACACTTTTTCATAGAAAAAATGTGCCTCCAGCTGTTGCAAAACTACAACCCCCAGCATCGACAGACTACCAGGGCATGCTAGGAGTTGTAGTTGGAACTCCAGTTGTTGCAAAACTACAACTCCCAGCATGCCCTTTGGCTTTGCATGCTGCGAGTTGTTACTAAGCAACAGTAGGAGGTGAACAGGCCTCACCTCCTGCTGTATCCTGTCGCCGGGACCGCGCGCTGTATCCTGCCGCCGGGAGCGATCCTGCTGCTCCTGTCGCCGCCACCGCACACGAGGGGACCCCCGCCTGACCAGGGCAAGGTAGGAGATCCCCGCCGGCGCCGATCTCCGCTCCGATCGCTGTCTCGATCACCGCCCAGCAGGCCCGTGATTGTTCAATCGATTAATCACGTGATCACCTCACTCCTGCTGGGTATGGATGAATGGGGCTGTCTCGGACAGCCCCATTCACCTTTTTTTCAGGGTCACCAAGTCCCCAGAGACACGATCGTCCCGGAATAGCGACAAATCGCAGATCTGAATTGATCTGCTATTTGCCGCGATCGCTGACACGATGGGTCTCAGGACTACCCTGGGCGATATGCCGGGATGGCTGCTGATAGATATCAGCAGTCATCCCGTTCCGATCACCGTGTCCGGAGACGCGGTGATCCAGGAAAGCTGCGCCGTAAATGTACGGCACTGTGCGCTAAGTACTTCTTAGCGGCGCCGTACACTTACGGCACATGTGCTTAAGGTGTTTAAGGGGTAATTCGTAATCCAGTGGAAACTTTTTTTTTTTTTTTTTTTTTTTAATCAATTGGTGCCAGAAAGTTAAACAGATTTGTAAATTACTTCTATATAAAAATGTTAATCCTTCCAGTACTTATTAGCTGCTGAATACTACAGAGGAAATTTTTATTTATTTTTTTGGAACACAGAGCTCTCTGCTGACATCACGAGCACAGTGCTCTCTGCTGACATCTCTGTCCATTTTAGGAACTGACCAGAGCAGCATATGTTTGCTATGGGGATTTTCTCCTACTCTGTCCATTTTAAGAACTGTCCAGAGTAGGAGAAAATCCCCATAGCAAACATATGCTGCTCTGGTCAGTTCCTAAAATGGACAGAGATGTCAGCAGAGAGCACTGTGCTCGTGATGTCAGCAGAGAGCTCTGTGTTCCAAAAAGAAAATAATTTCCTCTGTAGTATTCAGCAGCTAAGAAGTACTGTAAGGATTAAGATTTTTTAATAGAAGTAATTTACAAATCTGTTTAACTTTCTGGCATCAGTTGATATAAAAAATAAAATAAAATTACCCCTGTAAGCATGCATGGGATAGGCATAAGACTATCCTTCATTTAAGATAGTGTCAGGGACTATTGATAGGATTCAGATTATTGGGCAGACTAGACGGGCCAAATGGTTCTTATCTGCCGACACTTTAAATTTTTTGTTTTTGTTTCTATGTTTCTCATTTCTTGGGCCTCACTTCCTTACAGGCCTTCTTGGGGCACACGCCCCCTCGGGTCTGTGGCGGGATCCTATCCCTTCATAAGCTTGCTTTACAGGTTTGGCAACTTCTTTTAACAATATTAAAGCGGACCTCCCTTTATGGGATAACCCCCATTTCGCTCACCTGACAGACATTATACACCCTCCTTTCTGAAAGGCTCACGGGGTTAGTCAGCTGGGTGACATGTTCCAAGATGACATATTGAAATCTTTTACTCCAATCAGACTTTAATATTCCCCATCTACAGATATTTCCAACTTCTTCATGCCCTGACTGCCCAATTCCCCTCCCCAGACCACCCATTTCTGCTTACTCTCTCATTGGGATCCTCCGTTCCCAGGGACCGAGAGGTCTAGTATCTATCCTCTATACCACCTGACAAAGGCAAAAGTCACCACGGTGGCTGACATGACAGAGGCTTATTGGAAGGCATGCATTCCCTCTCTAACTGACAAGGACTGGTCGGATATCATGACCTGTCACTTAATGGTCTCTCCGGGAGCAAATAAATTTGTTCAGTTGTATATTATACATCATAGCTATCTTACCCAGGTTAAGCTTTTCAGTATGGGAAGGAAGCCTTCCAATGCATGCCATAGAGGTCATTCTCCTAGGGCCGACTTCTGGCATATGATATTGATATGTCCTTTCCTCCAGACATACTGGCAGAGTATCATTTTATTTATTTATATAGCGCCTACAGATTCCCAGTCCCAGTCCTGCTGGAACCTCTGATCTGTTTAATTGGGGGTTCTCCCAGAGGAATCCTGGCAACATCACGAGGATCTTCCTTCGTGAGGTGCTGTCCCTGGCTAGAAAGGCAGTGGCCTTGCTTTGGATGGATCCCAGGCCGCCTTCTCTTTGGCAATGGAAGAAACTGGTCAACGCCATTATTCCCTTTGAGCATCTAGTTTTTAAACACAGAAAATTCCCTGATAAGTTCCTTAATGTGTGGGGTGCCTGGTGTGGATAGCCTCTCACTCGTTATTTGCCCTCAGCCTTTACCTCTTTGATGTCTTCAGCTGCTCTTGGCTCCCCATCCTCCTCGCTTCCGTTTTATTTCTACCTACCCTTCTTCTCTTACTTATGCAATTGTGACTTATGGCAGCTATGTGTGTTTATTTATTTACTTGTTTTTAATGGCATCTAGGCTTTATCCCTCGACATCGTGAAGGTGTTTGTTGTTTACGTTAGAGTTTATTGTTATAGGCTTTTATTATTTCTAACCATGCCTGCCTGACTGTACTGTATAACACTATTCTGGGTCCTCTTCACTTCTGGGGAAAAGTCTGGCTAGGCATTTAATCCCAATCAGTTTCTGAGATTCTGTAACTGGAGCTAAAGCTGATGTCCAGGGAATGTGATGAGCTGCTTAGCATATTCCCTTTCCCAGAAATCCTGTGGAGTACTAATGGCCTTTTTTGACTCTCTATACACCAGAAGTGGGGAGTCTCTCTAAGAGGAATACTTATCCCTTTGCCTTGTTCTTCTGTAATACTTATGTCACAGTTGTTATTCTCTTGCGTATGTGTAACTCTTCTGTGGACATGTTGTACTTATCTTCACTCACTTTTCAAAATAAAAAAAGTTTATACATTATTTTTTTGGCTTGCAAATGATTTAATAAATATCCACATGAACCAGGGCAGGAAAAATGTTCCCCACCCTGCCTTAAGGGGTTTAAGGGGAATGCGTCTTTAGAAAATTACATATTGTTCTAATCAAGTTTTTATATTTTTTTTTCTCAAATTTTTTATTTTTCTATTTTTATTATAAAATGATAAAAAAAAATCTTGCAGTTTTAACTCTGATCATTAAGTGTAATAATAAGCTGACAATTCCTGTTCTGTAGAGACTTTTCATTACACTCCTCACTATTATCACAGGTAGGATTACAGTGAAAAGTGATACCAGTAGAAAGATAAAATAGGATGAGGCAATTCACAATAGGAGATGGTCACAGCTCACCCTCTCTTCCTCCTTGCATAATTATATCTACATAGGTCATAGAACATGTCTTTAATTTATTGTTTCCAATGGTCCATGTAGCTGCTGTAAATATGCCCCAGTGTCACTTCTGGGCTAGGTTCACAATAAGAAATGTGAAGCGGAATCCCATTGCTGTCTATGGAATTGTGCTGCACATTGCACACTACTGAATTTCTGCAGCGGTCATTCCGCTGCAAAAAATGTACTTGTTCATTCTTCAGGTGGAATCTGTCCATACATATCATTTACAGAAGTATATAGAAGAGTACTTCCTGCTCACCCGAAGTAGACTCAGCCTTGTCAGGGACCAGCGTGGACCACGCTATTGATCAATGCCAGAAGAAAGAAAATGTCCAGCGCGGCAGCTCGTATGCAACAGATTTATTGGGCACAGCAAACACACAGGTACAAAACGGTAGTGACGCGTTTCGATCACCTAGGTGATCTTAATCATACTAACAAAGTAATCGTGTTGGAGTACCTTTATAGGGGAGGAGGAGGAACTAATCTCCGTCAGGTGCGGTGTAATTTGTCCTGAAGAGGTTACCTCCCCTAGACCGGCAACTCCAATTACAGACTGTTGAAACGTAAAAACAAAGTATCAAAAGCATATTATCAAAGACATACATATAATGTGTAAAAACTACATGGAAAAAATAAATACATCCCACATACTGGACATTGCATTCCCGGCTTGCAACCAGGTACACCACAAATGATATGTTGCGATTGATGTACTGTTTCATTCTATATGTATTTCCTCGAGACATAGATGTAAACTCTTTCGATACATACATAAAATTGCAACACATACATTTCGTGTGACCACATTTGAACGTACCTATAGTACTAAACCATGTACGTGAGTCAGGGGTTTTAGATGAAAAAAGACTGGGGGAAACAAGTTGTCCTATAGTGGGTGCTCTGTGAAGGACACATCTATAGCCACCAGTGAGAGCGGACTGGTAGCTCGGATCAGCCATAATAATAGGCATATATTTATGAACAAAGATAACTGGTGAACTCTTAGGGTTAAAATGTTTTTTGTCTATTTTAATTTTCTTTTTTTCTTCAAGCAGATTGAACCTATTTTTTGATCTGGCTGAAGTTTTAGCTCGCTCAATTTGCCAGTTCTGATTTCCCCTATGTTTCAACCTGTCGCCAATTGCGTTAACTTCTCTTTCAAAATCCGCATCGTCTGAACAGTTCCGTCTCGCTCGATCCATCTCACCCACTGGTAAATTTTTTGTAATGTGGGGGGGGGGGGTGGCACGAGGACGTGTGCAATATTGAGTTCACTGTGATTGATTTGCGAAATGAACGGGTAATGATAGTATTTGTTTCCGTGCATCCATGTAGGTTTAAATCCAGAAAAGACACCATATCATTTTGACCATCTAAAAAAACTTGTGGACCTCGGAGTTGAAGCGGGACATTTTTCTATAAAGGAGGCTGATTTTATTTTTGTTCAGCACCCCGTTATTCCCATATTCTCATTTGCGAAGGTCCACAAGGACATTTTCCCTCCTCCCATGCGTCCCATAGTAGCTGGCATCTCCTCGCTCTATGAACACTTATGTGCATGGGTGGATTCTAAGTTACAACCCCTTATACAGGAGATGCCAGGCTACATAAAAGATACAGGGCACCTTTTATCTATGTTGAATCACGTGACAAAATTGGAACTGGGTTACCGCCGATGTCACATCGCTATATTCAGTCATACCTCATGATAAAGCTGCGATTGCTCTTACATGGTTTTTGCATACATACTCTGCTTACTCCGGTGGCCTGCAGAAATTTATCATGGAGGTGGTGGAATTTTTGCTCACACACAATTTTTTCTATGTTAGATGGCGATTTCTTCCAGCAGACCAACGGAGGGTCTATGGGGGCTAAGTTCTACCCCTCTCTCGCCAACATATACATGTGTTGGTGGGAGAGGGGGACACTCTTCTCAACCCATAATCCTTTTGCATCTCATATTTGTTGGTATGGCCGCTACATTGATGACCTCCTATTTATTTGGGGGTCCGATGTGGCGGCCACACAGGCTTTCTCCAACTACTTAAACACCAACGATGCCGGTCTAAAATTTACAATGGTATCGAAAATTATATGGTGTCTTTTTGGGATTTAACCCTACATGGATGCACGGAAACAAATACTATCATTACCCGTTCATTTCGCAAATCAAGCGCAGTGAACTCAATATTGCACGCACCCTCGTGCCATCCCCCCCACGTTACAAAAAAATTACCAGTGGGTGAGATGGTTCGAGCGAGACGGAACTGTTCAGACGATGCGGATTTTGAAAGAGAAGTTAACGCAATTGGCGACAGGTTGAAACATAGGGGATATCAGAACTGGCAAATTGAGCGAGCTAAAACTTTAGCCAGTTTAAAAAATAGGTTCAATCTTCTTGAAGAAAAAAAGAAAATTAAAATAGACAAAAATCATATTAACCCTAAGAGTTCACCAGTTACCTTTGTCACACAGTATAGCATGGACTATAGCTCGGTTACTAAAATTATTATTCATAAATATATGCCTATTATTATGGCTGATCCGAGCTACAAGTCCGCTCTCACTGGTGGCTATAGATGTGTCCCCCGCAGAGCACCCACTATAGGACAACTTGTTTCCCCCAGTCTTTTTTCATTTAAAACCCCTGACTCACGTACATGGCTTAGTACTATAGGTACGTTCAAGTGTGGTCACACGAAGTGTATGTGTTGCAATATTATGTATGTATCGAAAGAGCTTCTATGTCTATGTCTCGAGGAAATACATATAGAATTAAACAGTACATCAATTGCAACACATCATTTGTGGTGTACCGGGTTACATGCCGGGAATGCAATGTCCAGTATGTGGGATGTACCACCTGCCCACTTAAAACCAGAATTAGGAAACACCTTTCGGATGTTCGACTCTTTAATTCCCGGCATGTATCCATGATCAGCAAACATTATGCTGAAAACCATGATGGTAGTCATACCAGTTTGATGTTACAGGGTATAAAAAGAGCAGCCGTTCCCAAAAGAGAAGGTGACCACAGACAAAAACTGCTTGATAGAGATAATGCAACTAGATTCCAGACACCCTAACGCGTTCACAGTGTCTCCCACGCTATTTATCTAAGTATTGGTGAGATGTATACGCTTAGGAAGTCATACAGACATTCATTTATAAACAGCATGGATTTTTAGACTATTTTTTCCATGTAGTTTTTACACATTATATGTATGTTTTTGATAATATGCTTTTGATACTTTGTTTTTACGTTTCAACAGTCTGTAATTGGAGTTGCCAGTCTAGGGAAGGTAACCTTTTCAGGACAAATTACACCACACCTGACGGAGATTAGTCCTTCCTCCTCCCCTATAAAGGTACTCCAATACGATTACTTTGTAAGTATGATTAAGATCACCTAGGTGATCGAAACGCGTCACTACCGTTTTGTACCTGTGTGTTTGCTGTGCCCAATAAATCTGTTGCATATGAGCTGCCGCGCTGGACACTTTCTTTCTTATGGCATATCAATTACAGTAGCAGCAAGGTGTATAAGAATGAAAAAACAATCTCATCCACAGACTGCATAAACTACCAAGACTACCAAGGAGCAGTAAAAGGTCCCTTTATATGCCACTGTAAGCTTTGACAGCAACAATCTAAAGGGTTAATAGCTGGATGCGGCTCCCCAGCTACTGAAAACAGCTTGGGGTCATTGGGTATGGAGTGGGCTCAAGACAGGCATCCCCATTATACAGTATCCAAAAAGCAAAAGTGCAAAAAAAAATATTTGCAAAAATTCCAGCTCCCAAAAATCGATAAAATCCAAAATGTATTAAATCATATTAAAATGATACCCAAATTAGTGAAGAGTAAAAACAAGCAGAAACAGCTAGCCAAATCAGCTAGGACACGAGCAGAGACCCCCTTACCTGTCTCTGCCGCGTCCGATCTGGGTTTGATTGCTCCAAGCCTGAGCTACAGGCTTGAGCAATCGAGCCCCAATCTTGCTGATATGTGTAAAGCTATGGCTTTGCAGGGATCAGCATAAGAGATCAGTGTGTGCAGTGTTATAGGTCACTATGGGAACTATAGCACTGCAAAAGAAAGTGACAAAAGGTCATTTAACCCCTTCCCTAATAAAAGTTTGAATCACCCCCCTTTTCCCATGAAAAAAAAACTGTGTAAATGAAGATAAAAATAAACATGTGGTATCGCCGCGTGCGTAAATGTCCAAACTATAAAAATATATCGTTAATTAAACCGCACGGTCAATGGCGTATGCGCAAAAAAATTCCAAAGTCCAACTTAGCGTATTTTTGGTCACTTTTTATATCCTAAAAAAATGAATAAAAAGCGATCAAAAAGTCCAATCAATGCAAAAATGGTACCAATAAAAACTTCAGAACACGGCGCAAAAAATGAGCCCTCATACCGGCCCGTACATGGATAAATAAAGTTATAGGGGTCAGAAGATGACAATTTTAAACGTATTAATTTTCATGCATGTAGTTATGATTTTTTCCAGAAGTATGACAAAATCAAACCTATATAAGTAGGGTATCATTTTAATCTTATGGACCTACAGAATAATGATAAGGTGGAATTTTTACCGAAAATGTACTGCGTAGAAATGGAAGCCCCCAAAAGTTACAAAATTTAATTTTTTCTTCAATTTTGTCGCACAGTGAATTTTGTTTCCGTTTCGCTGTGGATTTTTTGGTAAAATGACTAATGTCACTGCAAAGTAGAATTGGTGGCACAAGATATAAGCCATAATATGGAATTTTATGTGCAAAATTTAAAGCGTTATGATTTTTAGAAGGTGATGAGGAAAAAATGAAAATGCAAAAACGGAAAAACGCTGAGTCCTGAAGGGGTTAAAGAAAAAAAAAGTATACATTTTTAATTAGTCACATTTTTTATGAAGTTTCACTTACTTGATTGAAATTCCCAAAAAAAAAAAAACACACATGACTCCTATGTTTAAAAAAAAAAAAAAAAAAAAAAAACAACTTATATGGTTTAATGCAATTTTTCATCCAGATCAAAAAACCGGGGTAGTCTATGGTTTTGGGTACGGCTAAAAAAACGTATAAGACGCAAAGTGGACTAAACCGGATGATGTGTTTGACATACGGTTTACAATGTTAAGTTAATGTATATAGTTTTCTATATGGCTTTTAAACTTGAAACCGTATACGGGAACTGTATAGCAAAAACGTGGTGTGCATGCAGCCTAATACATTATACCAGTGTTCCCCAACCAGGGTGCCTCCAGCTGTTACACAACTACAATTCCCAGCATGCCCGGACAGCCAGAATGCACCCTGGTTGGGAAACACTGCATTATACCATACCTCCCTTTTGGGCAGCCAAAGAGGGACACTTTCAGCTCCCTTGTATGAAAGTTTAATTTTTAAATGCATTTCTATATGCCTGAAGACAGGCAGCCATTACTTGTACTGCCCAGTGACTACATCTCCCACCAGCGATTATTTTTTATACATGACCTTACATTACCTGAACACGGAATCCTTCCTGCTGCTAGTTGGTAAAGGTTAAATCCTAAACTATGTGGTTGCGCCTAGGTAGAAGGACCTTGGTGATGTCAGCACACCATGTGACACACCATGTGACTGGTTGATCACATGGTACTGGAGTCTTCTGGTTTCTTCCTTTACAATAACCCAGGAGGAGATATCCCAATACAGAGTTATGGTGGAACTACAGCTCTCAGCATGTCCAGGCTGTTATTTTGGGATATCAGAGGGCATTACATGGGAAGGTATAAGAGTAAAGAACTACAAATCCCAGCCTGTCCAGGATGTTATTATAGGATTTCAAAAAACATTAGAGGGAGGAGGTTTAAGAGAACTAAAACTTCCGGCATGCCCAGACTGTTATGGGAGATCAGAGTACATTACAGGGAGGAGGGATAAGAGAACTACAACTCCCATCATCCCCGGACTATTATAATGGGATATCGAAGGACATTACAGAAGGAGGTATAGGAGGACTACAACTCCCAGCATGTACATGCTGTTATTATAGGACATAAGAGGATTTTATAGGGGGGGGGGGGGAGACTCAGGCGAGAACAACAACTCTCAGCATGTCCAGACTGTTATGGGATATTAGAGGACACTACAGGGAGGTGGTATAAGAGGAGATAACTACAACTCCCAACATGTCCATACTGTTAGGAGATATCAGGGAACATAACAGGGAGGGAGTATAAGATAACTACAACTTCCAGCATATACAGGCTGTTATAATGGGATATCACATTCACAGGACATTACAGAGGAAGGTATAAGAGTAGAGTACTACAATTCCCACCCGGTCCAGGCTGTTACTATAGGCTATCAGGGGACATTAGAGGAAGGAGGTATATGAGAACTAAAACTCCCAGCATGCCCAGACTGTTATGGAAAATCAGAGTACATTGTAGGGAGGAGGGATAAGAGAACTACAACTCCCAGCTTCCCCAGATTATTATTATGGCCTATCAGAGGACAGGGAGGAGATATTAAAGGAAAGAACTACAACTCCCAGTATGTTCAGACTGTTATTATGGGATATCGGAGGACATTAAAGGAGGGGGTAAAAGAGAACCACAGGGATGTGGAAATCCTGTCACCTGGGACATGCAGTTCCGGGCACCGGGAAGGTGGATTTTTCAGGCCTTTGGCCCTGCTTCAAGCACCAGGGCCAGACCTAAAACCCCTAACACCAGGGCCAGTACAGCGGTGGTCAGCTTGTATGGAGCGGGCTCCTGACTCAAGCCCACTCCATACCTGGTGGTGCGCAGCTAATTTCAGTAGCTGGGGGCCACCCCTAATAGCTGGCATGCGGCGATTGCCACAACCGGCTATTAACTCTTTAGATTGCCACTGTCAAAGCTGACTGCAGCGTCTAAAGGGACATGTAAATGCTCCCTGGTGGTCTAGTGGGGTGGGGAGATCTGTAGAGGTAGCTGGAGGGCTTACTTCTTTAGGGACCATGGCTCTGTCTTTGATAGACCAGGCTTTATCAATTGACACAGAGCACACAGATCAAAGGAGTTCAATAGAACTCCTAAATGTACTAATAATGTGTTAAAAAAAAAAGTTTAACCCCTTAAGGACTAAGCGTTTTTCTGTTTTTTGCACTTTTGTTTTTTTTCCTCCATACCTTTTAAAAATCATAACCCTTTCAATTGCACCTAAAAAACCATATGAGGGCTTTTCTTTTTTTTTGCTCCACCAATTCTACTTTGTAATGACATCAGTCATTTTACCCAAAAATCTGTGGCCAAACGGAAAATTGAAGAAAAAACGCCATTTTGTAAATTTTGGGGGCTTCCGTTTCTACGCAGTTTTTTGGTAAAAATTACACTTTACCTTTATTCTGTAGGTCCATACGTATAAAATGATACCCTACTATATATATAGGTTTGATTTTGTTGTACTTGAAAAACTACTGGAAAAAATCATAACTACATGCAGGAAAATTAAAAAATGTTAAATTGTCCTCTTCTGCCCTCTATAACTTAATTTTTTCGTGTATGAGGTGGTATGAGGGCTAATTTTTTGCGCCGTGATCTGAAGTTTTTATCAGTACCATTTTTGTTTTGATCAGACTTTTTGATTGCTTTTTATTCATTTTTTTATGGTATAGAAAGTGACAAAAAATACGTTACTTTTGAGTATGGAATTTTTTTGCGCATATGCCATTGACTGTGCGGTTTAATTAATGATATATTTTAATAGTTCGGACATTTACGCACGCGGCGATACCACATGTGTTTATTTGTATTATGTTTATATATTTTTTATATGGAATTTGGGAAATTTAAACTTTGAATAAGGAAGGGGTTAATGTTTGTGTTTCAAATTTTTTTTTTTTACACTTTTAGTCCACATAGGGGACTTTCAGGGTGCGTTCACACGCTAGTAGCTAGCAGCGAGTTTCCCCATTGATTTAAATGGGTCCGTGGACAGTCCACAAATCTGACACTATTGCGGCCTGTCTGTGGACCCCCTTCAAATCAATGGTAGCGTAACTCGCAGCAGGTTTCCTGCTGCTAGTAACAGCATGTGAAAGCACTCTTAGGAGGAATCATTTGATCCCTCATACAGATCAATGTGGTTCCATAGAACCACATTGATCTGTGTACTCTGCGCTCGATTTATCATTCTGAGCGCAGGAGCCGGTGATGGGTGAGATTTTCAAACCCGTGAGATACTCGGACCACTCCTCCTCTCCGCTCTCAGAACTCAGACCGCTCCGAACTCCGAACTCAGCTCTGTAGTCTGAGGACCTACTTTACCACAGGGAGGTTGCAAGTTTGTACGGGGAAAATACAGAGTAGGGGAGAGAGGATGTACGTGCACAGCTCTTCACTGACTTCTATGTGTGAAAAACGACATACGGCACCGCACTGCACGGGCTGGGGATAAGGGGGGGGGGCATAATGCACTCCTCCCCTCGCTCCTCCCCACTCCCCCGGAGGGGAGGAACGGTCCGAGTATCTCATGGGTTTGAAAATCTCACCTAATCACCAGCACTACAGGAGAGGTAAGCCCTCACCCTCGATCGTGCACTGCGTGGGGGGGCGATCCACCCCACTGGACCACCAGGGACGGGATAAAGGCACCTTTAGACACAGCTGTCATTTTTTACTACGGCGATCTAAAGGGTTAATTGCAGGCCGCGTTATACCCCATTAACGGCACATGGACAAGTATAGACGTCCATGGTCGTTAACGGGTTAATAAAAGTTTGAAAAACACACATTAACCTCTTCCATATAAAAAAAGTTAAAATTACCCCTTTTTCCTATATAAAAAAAAACCATGTAAACATAATATAAATAAACATATTTGGTATCGCGTGTGTGTAATTGTTCTGAAAATTATAAATCCCGTACGGTAAATGACAATAATGAAAAAAAGATAGAAAAACCCAGAATTGCATTTTAAAATTAAAAAGCGATTAAAGGTCAGATTGATACCAAAATGGTACCGATACAAACAACAGATTAGGACACAAAAAATGAGCCAAGGTTTCTCAACTGGCACAGGACCTAACACTAAACCTGCCTGTGCATGATAAGCAAAACCAGGGGGAAGTGGGCAATTACAGCAGCATTAGGTCCGACTCACAGCCTCCTCCCAGGTTACCTCCAGTGTGGCTGGGCACACATACAATGGGAGGAGGGAGGCAGACTATGAGCCCCACCCAAGTTGGCGGACATGTTGCCGGCCTCACAGGTGTACCTTAATGCTGCCTAGAATAGTGATCAAGGCGCATTAAATGTGGAGTTTATACACCTCCAAGTATAAGATTTAAACAACTACAAAGGTCTCAAATGGCTGGAGGTGCTTAACCCCAAATGCAGTTGTGCATATATACTGGGGGAGCAGATACTGCGCTTGTGGTCCATTGCTAAGGGCGATACCCAGCATAAAATGCTTACAATGGAGGATGCCTGCAGCGGACTACAAGTGCCACAATGCCATCATACAGCCTGGTGTACGAAAAAATAAAAAAGTTACATGGGTCAGAAAATGGCAATGAAAAAAAATTCTAAAGTTTAGATTTTTTTTTTTTAATTAGTAAAATGTGTTGGAAAATATACAAATTTGGTATTTGTAATCAGGGCGACCTAAAGTATTAAAATAACATGTTAGTTTGACCGCAAGCTAAATGACGTAAAAAGAAAACCACCAAATTTGCTAAATTATCTTTTTTTTTAATTTCAATTTCACCTCACAAATATTTGTTTTTAGTTCCTGAGCATATGTTATTAAATAATAAAAGGTGTCATTACAAAGTACAATCGGTCCCACAAAAAACAAGCCTTCATATGGGTGTATAGATGGAAAAATAAAAAACTTATTGTTACGTCGAGCGCTCCGGGTCCCTGGCTCGCAGCGTTCTCCTCTCTGCAGCGCCCCGGTCAGACCCGCTGACCGGAAGCGCTGCACTGACATTCGCGATGGGGATGCGATTCGCATAGCAGGACGCGCCCGCTCGCGAATCGCATCCCAAGCCACTTACCCGTCCCGGTCCCCGGCTGTCATGTTCTGGCGCGCGTGGCTCTGCTCTCTAGGGCGCGCGCGCGCCAGCTCTCTAATCAGTCTAATTGGCTTCCACCTGCTCCCTGTGTATATTACCTCACTTCCCCTGCACTTCCTTGCCGAATCTTGTTGCCTTGTGCCAGAGAAAGTGTTTAGTGTTGTCCAAAGCCTGTGTTCCAGATCTCCTGCTATCCTCATTGACTACGAACCTTGCCGCTGCCCCGACCTTCTGCTACGTCTGACCTTGCCTCTGCCTAGTCCTTCTGTCCCACGCCTTCTCAGCAGTCAGCGAGGTTGAGCCGTTGCCGGTGGATACGACCTGGTTGCTACCGCCGCAGCAAAACCATCCCGCTTTGCGGCGGGCTCTGGTGAAAACCAGTAGCAACCCTAGAACCGGTCCACCGACACGGTCCATGCCAATCCCTCGCTGACACAGAGGATCCACATCCAGCTAGCCAAATCATAACAGTAGATCCGGCCATGGATCCCGCTGAGGTGCCGCTGCCAAGTCTCGCTGACCTACCCACGGTGGTAGCCCAGCAATCGCAGCAAATTGCCCAACAAGGACAGCAGCTGTCGCAGTTGACCGCCACGTTACAGCAACTTCTGCCACTGCTACAGCAGCAACCATCTCCTCCGCCAGCTCCTGCACCTCCTCCGCAGCGAGTGGTCGCTCCTAGCCTCCGTTTGTCCCTCCCAGACACATTTGATGGGGACTCTAGACTCTGCCGTGGCTTCCTGTCTCAATGTTCCCTACATATGGAGATGTTGTCGGACCAATTTCCTACAGAACGGTCTAAGGTGGCGTTCGTAGTAAGTCTTCTGTCTGGAAAGGCCTTGTCTTGGGCTACACCGCTCTGGGACCGCAATGATCCTGCCACAGTCCAGTCCTTCTTCGCTGAAGTCCGTAGTGTCTTCGAGGAACCAGCCCGAGCTTCTTCTGCCGAGACTGCCCTGCTGAACATGGTCCAGGGTAATTCTTCAGTAGGCGAGTACGCCATCCAATTTCGTACTCTCGCCTCCGAATTATCTTGGAATAACGAGGCTCTCTGCGCGACCTTTAAAAAAGGCCTATCCAGTAACATCAAGGATGTGCTGGCCGCACGAGAGATTCCTGCCAACCTGCAAGAACTTATCCATTTGGCCACCCGCATTGACATGCATTTTTCTGAAAGATACCAGGAGCTCCGCCAGGAAAAAGACCTTGATCTCTGGGCACCTCTCTCACAGTATCCTTTGCAATCTACCCCTGTGCCTCCCGCCGAGGAGGCTATGCAAGTGGATCGGTCTCGCCTGACCCATGAAGAGAGGACTCGCCGTAGGGATAAAAATTTATGTCTGTACTGCGCTAGTACCCAACATTTCTTGGTGGATTGCCCTATTCGCCCTCCACGTCTGGGAAACGCACACACCCAGCTCACGTGGGTGTGGCGTCTCTTGGTACGAAGTCTGCTTCTCCATGTCTCACTGTGCCCGTGCGGATTTCTCCTTCTGCCAACTCCTCCTTCTCAGCCGCGGCCTTCTTGGACTCTGGTTCTTCTGGAAATTTTATTCTGGCCTCTTTGGTGAATAGGTTCTGCATCCCGGTGACCCGTCTCGTCAAGCCGCTCTACATTTCTTCGGTCAACGGAGTTAAGTTGGACTGCACTGTGCGTTACCGCACAGAGCCCTTGCCTATGAGCATTGGACTGCATCACGAGAAAATAGAATTTTTCGTCCTGCCCAACTGCACCTCTGAAGTCCTCCTCGGTCTTCCATGGCTCCAGCATCATTCTCCCACCCTTGACTGGACCACCGGGGAGATCAAGAATTGGGGTCCTGCTTGCCGCAAGAAATGCCTCACGTCTGCTCCCAGTCCCGTCTGTCGGGCCCCAGTGTCTCCTCCTGTGCCTGGTCTCCCCAAGGCCTATCAGGACTGTGCCGTGCCTCCTCATAGCCCCTGTCCTGGTGACACTCTGCCCTATGACATGCTTCACCCTCTGCCCCCCCCCCCCTCCTCATTTCCATTCCCTCTGAACTACCTGCCGCTGATGTAGCTACCCAGGACTTTTTGTTCCGGAAGGAAACTCAAGAGGCCCCCCTATGTTCTCCTTTCATTTGAAGGGACAAGGAGACAAAAAGAGGGGGAGACCCAAGGGGGGGGTACTGTTACGCTCCTCCCCGGAGCGCTCGCAGCGTTCTCCTCTCTGCAGCGCCCCGGTCAGACCCGCTGACCGGGAGCGCTGCACTGACATTCGCGATGGGGATGCGAATCGCATAGCGGGACGCGCCCGCTCGCGAATAGCATCCCAAGCCACTTACCCGTCCCGGTTCCCGGCTGTCATGTTCTGGCGCGTGCGGCTCCGCTCTCTAGGGCACGCGCGCGCCAGCTCTCTAAGATTTAAAGGGCCAGTGCACCAGTGATTGGTGCCTGGCCCAATCAGTCTAATTAGCTTCCACCTGCTCCCTGTGTATATTACCTCACTTCCCCTGCACTTCCTTGCCGGATCTTGTTGCCTTGTGCCAGAGAAAGCGTTTAGTGTTGTCCAAACCTGTGTTCCAGATCTCCTGCTATCCTCATTGACTACGAACCTTGCCGCCTGCCCCGACCTTCTGCTACGTCTGACCTTGCCTCTGCCTAGTCCTTCTGTCCCACGCCTTCTCAGCAGTCAGCGAGGTTGAGCCGTTGCCGGTGGATACGACCTGGTTGCTACCGCCGCAGCAAGACCATCCCGCTTTGCGGCGGGCTCTGGGGAAAACCAGTAGCAACCCTAGAACCGGTCCACCGACACGGTCCACGCCAATCCCTCGCTGACACAGAGGATCCACATCCAGCTAGCCGAATCATAACACTTATGGTTGTTATAGGGCCAGGAGGAAAAACGAGAGTGCAAAAATGAAAATTGGCCCGGTCCTTACAGCACATATTGCATCTATAACAAGGGGGCATCCTCTACATTTAGAGGAAAGAAGGTTTCTACACCAGCACAGGCGGGGTTCTACTGGAGGGGATGGTCACTGTGAACTCGGTAAACGTTCAAAAGGGGTCTGGATGCATTTTTGGAGAGTAATAACATTGATGGTTATGTAGACTAGATTTATAGGGACAGAACGTTGATCCAGGGATTTATTCTGATGCCATATTTGGAGTCGGGAAGGAATTATTACCTCTAGTATGAGGGTTTTTTGCTCTCCTCTGGAGACTGATTAGGGATATAGGTTGAACTTGATGGACTCAGGTCTTTTTTCAACCTTATGAACTATGTAACTAAATAACTATGTGTTTTTAGGTCTGCCTATTAAATATTAATAAAGACCTTATTTACATACTATTTTGGTTGAAATTATTTTGTGTTCCAGGACAAGTGGATTGTCATGAAATAGATTGTGCTCCCATTTGGACAAGATGTTTTTGTTGTTGTTGTTTTTTTAATTTCCACACCCCTGGAACAACAATGCCCAGCATGTCCAGGCTGTTATTATGGGATATCAAAAGACAATACAATCAAGGGGGAGGTAAAAGAGGAGATAACTACAACTCTCAGCATATCCAGGGTCCATCTCTCACAGTTTCTAACCAGTAGAGAGGAACCTTGGTGATGTCAGCACATCATGTGATACACCACGGGACTGGTTGACTTAGGTGTGTTGGCACTTGCAGTCTAAAGATAAACAAAGAAGTACAGGTGTCTGTGCCTCATGGATCTATTGTTGTGGGAAAGTAAGTAGTTATTGAGAGTTGTAATCCAACCACTGGTGGGAATGTACAGGCATGTGCTACACACTGCTGGCTCTTGTAGTTCCGCAATATATGGAGATGCATGGGGCCTAGCATCTGAAGCTATGAGAGGTGTGCTGCTATATGGGTGCATTGTGAGGGGCCCTGCTACCATAAAGGGACAATGTAAAGGGGACCTGCTACTATATTGGGACAATGCAAGGGGGTCTGCTACCATATGGGGCAGTCTGAGGGGGCCTGCTGCTATATGGGGGCAATGTTAGGTGGCCTACTATATGAGGGCATTGGGAGGGGGCCTGTTATCATATGGGGAAGTGTAAGGAGGCCTGTTACTGTATGGGGGCATTGTCAGGGGGGCCTATTACTATGTAGGGGCACAAAATGGGCACTGTTATTAGTCATGGCTGGAGAAGGCTTCATCATTGACCTGGACAGAGAGAAGAATAAGAAAAAGTGCATAACACTGACCAGTAAAGGTGTCACCTGTGAGTCCCTGGATGTAACTGTAATTATTTATATGGCCTGCAGAGCCTGTGTGCAGCTGGTATCTATTTCTATACGGTCACTGTATGGGGGGAGTCTTGGTCTCTGTATAGTAGATTTTATTAAAGAGTATCTGTCACCAAATAAACTTTTGTAAACTAACTCAGGCTATGTTCCCTAACTACTCCTAACACCCCTCCCACCCTTTCAGCTTTAAAAAGCTGTGTATCTTACTGTTCTTCTTGCTCACATAGTGCAATCACCCAGCAAGAGAAAGATGGCGTTTCCCAGCTGGCATGACATCACTGAAGCTTGCTGGGGGACCAGTTCTGCCCTCACATCGTTTCAGCACTGTGATGAATAGAAGACCTCAAGCTCTGTGTAGCAGCTTTCAGTCTGTGTATCTTTCAGTGAGGCTCTTTGCAGATTTCAGTCTGTGCAGCTTTTAGTCTGTGCAGCTTTCATTGAAGCTCTTTGCAGCTTTCAGTGAGGCTCTTTGAAGCTGTCAATGAAGCTCAGGCAGAGAAACACTTCCTGAGTTTGGTCTCCTGCCATTACAAGCAGGAGACCAAAATCTAAGATTTTGACCAGACGGAATGTGTTATGGTCAAGAAGAGAGACCCCCGGTGGCCAGAAGTATTCAGCAGAAAACATAAAAAATTTTTTTTTTATTTTTATGGAAGCCTATTACAAAATGTATCTATTTGACAGAAGGAATCATAGTTAGTATGGTCAAAAAAAGACATATGTCCATCAAGTTCAACCAAGGAAATGAAGGGAAGGGGTATGGTGGAATGTGATTATATTTATGCATAAGCATTAATGTTATTTTGTTCTAGGAATGTATCTAACCCTGTTTTAAAGCTTTCAACTGTTTCTGCTGTGACCAGTTCCTGAGGTAGACTGTTCCATAAATTCACAGTTGTTATGTTAATCAAATATTAAAAATCATGTTTAATGACAGTGCCCATTTAAGTAACAATATAGTGGTATAAGTGTGGTAGTATTATTAAGATGGGAAGTGCAAAAAAAAGGTCTGATCATGAAGGGGGAAGGGGGTGGCAGGCGAGCCAAGGGGGAAGTAAATGAGGTTTTATCTAAAGTGGCAAAAGTCCTTGGACCAGCCCTGCTCGGTTTTGTTCACACTACTGAATTTCCAGCTGGAAATTCCGAGTGCAGCCAACACGCAGGCCATTGTGTCTGTCCATAAGCTCTATTACATTTCGGTAAATGGGAATGGCTTCTATAGCACTGCCCTGGTGTTGTGCTTTTGTGTGCAGGTGCCAGGGCATCTTGCACATATTATTCTTTTCTCTTGCAGCATGGCTCCTTTAACCGCTATGGGAACAGCCACCTGTTGCAGAAACAGGCCCAGAAGCTGTCCCAGGGCATCCTCATCATCAGGTAAAAGGACAAGCAGCCAGATCCCCTTCGAATACCCCCCTGACAGGAACATAATTATGCTCCACCCACTGATTACATCACATGACTTTTATGTCCAGTGGCTGCTTATTCAGTTCTTTCCATAATACACAGCCCGGATTCACACAGTGAAAAAATTAGCAATGTATTTTATTTTACACACTCTTACACATTTACAATGTTTTGTCCCTGAGGTGCTGTTACCATTATAGACGAAAATTAGTGCATAAAGTATGTTGACTATTTTATGTGAACCCAGCCCCGTTCTTCCCGTAGGTAGGGGGATCTACATCTGTCAGGTACTTATGGCATGTCTGTGAATATGACTTAAATTACAGTACAATAGCAACACATTAGCAATACTGTGAGCAGTGTCAGCTTCCCACCATAGTAGAGGATGGCACATTTCTTGCTTATCTATGGGAGAGCAACTGATGTCAACCCCATAACCATTAGAAAAATGGAGCTGCAGCAGCCCCTGTCTCATCCCATGCATGCTTAACTCCTTAAGGACCCTTAAGGAATTCTACTTTGCAGTGACATTAGTCATTTTACCCAAAAATTCACGGTGAAACGGAAAAAAAAATAATTGTGCGACAAAATCGAAGAAAAAAACGCCATTTTGTAACTTTTGGGGGCTTCCGTTTCTACGCAGTGCATATTTCGGTAAAAATGACACCTTATCATTATTCTGTAGGTCCATACGGTTAAAATGATACCCTACTCATATAGGTTTGGTTTTGTCGTACTTCTGGAAAAAATCATAACTACATGCAGGAAAATTTATACGTTTAACCCCTTAAGGACGCAGGACGTAAATGTACGTCCTGGTGCGGTGGTACTTAACACACCAGGACGTACATTTATGCCCTGTGCATAACCATGGGCATCAGAGCGATGCCCGTGTCATGCGCGGCTGATCCCGGCTGCTGATCGCAGCCAGGGACCCGCCGGCAATGGCCGACGCCCGCAATCTCACGGGCGTCCGCCATTAACCCCTCAGGTGCCGGGATCAATACAGATCCCTGCATCTGCGGCAGTGTGTGATTTGAATGAATGATCGGATGGCCCGCCACGCTGCTGCGGGGATCCGATCATTCAGAACGCCGCATGGAGGTCCCCTCACCTTCCTGCTTCCGGCTCCCGGCGTCTTCTGCTCTGGTCTGTGATCGAGCAGACCAGAACAGAAGATAGCCGATAACACTGATCTGTTCTATGTCCTATACATAGAACAGATCAGTATTAGCAATCATGGTAGTGCTATGAATAGTCCCCTATGGGGACTATTCAAGTGTAAAAAAAAAATTTAAAAAAAATTTAAAAGTTAAAAAAAAGTGAAAAATCCCCTCCCCCAATAAAAAAGTAAAACGTCCGTTTTTTCCTATTTTACCCCCAAAAAGCGTAAAAAATAAATTTTATAGACATATTTGGTATCGCCGCGTGCGTAAATGTCCGAACTATTAAAATAAAATGTTAATGATCCTGTACGGTGAACAGCGTGAACGGAAAAAAAAAGTCCAAAATTGCTACTTTCTTAATACATTTTATTAAAAAAAAATTATAAAAAATGTATTAAAAGTTTTTTATATGCAAATGTGGTATCAAAAAAAAGTTCAGATCATGGCGCAAAAAATGAGCCCCCATACCGCCGCTTATACGGAAAAATAAAAAAGTTAGAGGTCATCAAAATAAAGGGATTATAAACGTACTAATTTGGTTAAAAAGTTTGTGATTTTTTTTTAAGCGCAACAATAATAGAAAAGTATGTAATAATTGGTATCATTTTAATCGTATTGACCTTCAGAATAAAGAACACACGTCAATTTTACCATAAATTGTACGGCGTGAAAACGAAACCTTCCAAAATTAGCAAAATTGCGTTTTTCTTTATAATTTCCCCACAAAAATAGTGTTTTTTGGTTGCGCCATACATTTTATGATATAATTAGTTATGTCATTACAAAGGACTACTGGTCGCGCAAAAAACAAGCTCTCATACTAGTCTGTGGATGAAAATATAAAAGAGTTATGATTTTTAGAAGGCGAGGAGGTAAAAAATTAAAACGTAAAAATTAAATTGTCTGAGTCCTTAAAGGAGTAGTCCAGTGGTGATTCAGTGGTGAGCAACTTATCCCCTATCCTAAGGATAGGGGATAAGTTGCAGATCGCGGGGGGTCCAACCGCTGGGGCCCCCTGCGATCTCCTGTACGGAGCCCCGACAGCCCGCGGGAAGGGGGCGTGTCGACCTCCGCACGAGGCGGCAGCCGACACGCCCCCTCAATACAACTCTATGGCAGAGCCGAAGCGCTGCCTTCGGCAATCTCCGGCTCTGCCATAGAGATGTATTGAGGGGGCGTGTCGGCCGCCGCCTCGTGCGGGGGTCGACACCCGCTATCTCGGCGGAGAGCCGGGGCCCCGTACAGAGAGATCGCGGGGGGCCCCAGCGGTCGGACCCCCCCCGCGATCTCAAACTTATCCCCTATCCTTAGGATAGGGGATAAGTTTTTCACCACTGGACTACCCCTTTAAGGCCAAAATGGGCTGAGTCCTTAAGGGTTTAAAAATGTAATCTTCTGACCTCCATAACTTTTTATTTTTCCACGTACAGGGCGGTATGACGACTCATTTTTTGCGCTGTGATCTGAAGTTTTTATCGGTATGACTTTTGTTTTGATCAGACTTTTTGATCATTTTTTATTCATTTTTTAATGGTATAAAAAGTGAACAAAAATAAGCTTTGGAATTTTTTTGCGTGTACGCCATTGACCGTGCGGTTTAATTAATGATATATTTTTATAGTTCGGACATTTACGCATGCGGCGATACCACATGTTATTTTATTTTTTTATTTACACTGTTTTATTTTTTTTATGGGAAAAGGGGGGTGATTCAAACTTTTATTAGGGAAGGGTTAAATTACCTTTTTAACACTTTTTTTTTAACTTTTTTTTTGCATTGTTATAGCTCCCATAGGGACCTATAACACTGCACACACTGATCTCTCATGCTGATCACTGGCGTGTATTAACTCCTGCCTGGATCTCAGGCACGGAGCAGTCATTCGTCGATCAGAAAAGTGCTGATGAGTAATAATTCACTGATCAGCACAGTCTGCACATGGGGTACGGTCCAGCCGCACAGCACATAATAGTTGCTGGTGGCACGGAGCAAAAATGCCCCCCCCCCCCCCCCCAAAAAAAAGTGCAAAAAAAATAAAAAACAACCTTCACCACAAAAAAGCCTACAGTAAACATAAAAAGCACCACACTACACCTACACTACACATTGAAATAAAGTCAAAACACTTCATTCATACACATACACCCCCCCCATAAAGGCCCCCCATACAATTTCCTCTGTCCCCCTATATAGGTGACCCCGCCTGGACCCCAGTCCGGACGGTTATGAGCCATTGATTTCTGGGTTTGTTGGCTGCTCAGAAATTTAAATTGACCCCATAGTCCTCACTGAAATGGACTTTACGTTTTTTTCGGTGAGGACTTTGTCAATTTAATGGCGGCTCAAACAAACTTTTGCAGCACTGCACCGATGCTTTCTGAAATCCTAATTCCAAAGTCCGCAGTAAGCACAGACATGTCTATTCTTTCTGCGGAATCCACAAAGAAATGCTTTGCTGTCTATGAGACTGCGCATTTCTGAGCACTCATAGCGCCGGGATGTTCTGCCAGCGCTTCGCTGTTGGTGGAATGTCCGCTGGGAAATTTTCCGTACGGACATTCGTTTGTCTGAACATAGTCTCAGCCACCCTTATGCAAATAACTGAATTAGGCCTCAAATGTGCATGAAGCTCTCTCATTCCGGAGGCCTGTCGTATTTCAAGACAACTGTTTAGGGCCACATATGGGGTATTTCTGTAATCGGGAGAAATTGTGTTACTTATTTTGGGGGGCTTTTTCTCCTTTTACCACTTCTGAAAATGAAAAAATTGGGGCTACACCAGTATGTTTGTTAAAAAATTTTTTTTTTTTTTTTTATACTAACGTGCTGGGTTTTTTCTTAATTTTTCATTTTTACTAGAAGTAAGAGGAGAAAAGGCCCCCCAAAATAAGTAACACAATTTCTTCTGAGTAAGGAAATACCCTATTTGTGCGTGTAAAGTGCTCTGCGGGAGCACAACAGGGCTCAGGAGTGAGAGCGCACCATGTGCATTTGAGGTCTAAATTGGGGATTTGCACAGGGGTGGCTGATGGTACTAAAGATTTTGACATAAATGCAAAAAAAAACAACAACACACATGTGACCCCATTTTTGAAACTACACCCTTCAGGGAATGTAACAAGGGGTGCAATGGACCGTGAAAATAAAGAAAACATTTTTTCATTTGCATAACCCACTGTTCCAAAAATCTGTCAAACGCCAGTGGAGTTTAAATGTTCACTGCACCCCTTGTTACATTCTGTGAGGGGTGTAAACGCACATGGCCCCTGACTTCAACTCCAGCCAATTTCTCTCTCCAAGAGTCCAATGGCGCTCCTTCTCTCATGAGCCCTGTTGTGTGCCCGCAGAACACTTTATGTATACATATGGGATGTTTCCATACTCAGAAGTAGGGATGTTCCGATAACGATACTAGTATTGGTATCGGGGCCGATACCAGGTATTTGCATGGTATCGGGGACTCGTCTAATGTCCCCAATACTAAATCCAATACCTGGTGGAGTGCTCTGCTCTGCTGCCCCATTCTGTCATCTGCATCACTGCCGCTCCCCCGTTCTGCCATCCGCATCATGGCGTCTTATGGAGGAACATGTGACACATACGTCACTCCACTTCGCCCAGTGTAACACTACAGAGGAAGCAGAGTGACGTGTATGTCACATGCTCCTCCATAAGACGCCATGATGCGGACGGCAGAACGGGGCAGTGATGAGTACAGGGCTGCAGAGCTGCAACACCGGATAGGTGCAAGTGAGAAACTACAAGGGTGGCCCTGCTATCTACAAGGGGTGGGGGTGTCTGTTGGCTACAAGGGGAGGCCTGCTATCTACAAGGGGGGGTCCTGCCGGCTACAAGGAGGGTCCTGCTATCTACAAGGGGGGTCCTGCCGGCTACAAGGGGGGTCCTGCTGGCTACAAGGGGGGTCCTGCTGGCTACAAGGAGGGGTCCTGCTGGCTACAAGGGGGTCCTGCTGGCTACAAGGGGTTCCTGCTATCTACAAGAGGGGGTCCTGCTATCTACAGGGGGTCCTGCTATCTACAAGGGGGTCCTGCTATCTACAAGGGGGGTCCTGCTGGCTACAAGGGGGGCCTGCTATCTACAAGGGGGTCCTGCTATCTACAAGGGGGGATCCTGCTATCTACAAGGGGGTCCTGCTATCTACAAGGGGGGGTCCTGCTATCTACAAGGGGCATCCTACTATCTACGAGGGGGGTCCTGCTGGCTACAAGGGGGGTCCTGTTGGCTACAAAGGGGGTCCTGCTGGCTACAAGGGTGGCCTGCTATCTACAAGGAGGGGGGCTGCTATCTACAAAGGGGAGGCCTGCTATCTACAAGGGGGGTCCTGCTATCTACAAGGGGGGGTACTGCTGGCTACAAGGGGGGCCTGCTATCTACAAGGTGGAGGCCTGCTATCTACAAGGTGGAGGCCTTCTATCTACAAGGGGGGTCCTGCTATCTACAAGGGGGGGTCTGCTGGCTACAATGGGGGGGCTCCGATCTACAGGGGGGCTGCTATTAAAGTCTTCACCTATCTATACTCCCTACTATTAAAGGCAATCTTACAGCAGAGTCACTTGCACTAACTTGAATTTATAAGTAGATAGTGCAGGAGACCTGGTTTCTATCACTGCTCACCATGTGATCATCAGCACAATCGCTCCGGAGACATCGGTTTCGCCGCCAATACTAATTCCCTGTTCTGCCCAATGGAGAATAGAGAAATCTTGGCTCATACTACAGCAGCCGCCTCCATTGCACACAACAAGGAACCCACATATCAGCACGGTAAGCAGCGCCAGAAACCGCATCACCCTGGTGTCAGAATCCCTGTAAAATAAAAAGTACTCGTACTTGGTATCGGCGAGTACTAGAATTAAAGTATCGGTACTCGTACTCAGTCTTAAAAAAATGGTATCGGGACATCCCTACTCAGAAGACATGGGGTTGAAAATTTTAAGGGCCTTGTTATCCTATTACCCCTTATGAAAATAAAAAAATTGTGGTGACACCAGCATTGTAGTGAAAAAAATCTAATTTTTTATTTTCACGTCCCACTTTAACGAAAATGTGTTATTCACATGTGAGGTGATTAGGCTCACTGTACCCCATGTTACATTCCTTGAGGGGTGTAGTTTCCCAAATAGTGTGCCATGAGGGGTGTTTTTTTGCTGTTCTGCCATCATGGAGGCTTCCTAAATGTGACATGTCCCCCAAAAAACATTTCAGCAAAATTCTCTCTCCAAAAGTCAAATTTTGCTCCTTCTCTTTTGAGCATTGTAGTGCGCTCGTGGAGCACTTTCGTCCACATATAGGGGATTTGCATACTCAGAAGAGATGGGGTTAAACATTTTGGGGGGCTTTTTCCCTTATTACCCCTTGTGAAAATGAAAAATTTGATGTAACACCAGCATTTAAGTGTAAAAAAAATAAAAAAAATGATTTTCATGTCCAACTTTAACGAAAATCTGTCAAACACCTGTGGGGCGTTAAGGCTCACTGTACCCCTTGTTACGTTCCTTGAGGGGTTTAGTTTCCCAAATAGTGTGCCATGTGTTTTTTTTTTTGTTTTTTTTTGCTGTTCTAGCACCATTGGGGATTCCTAAATGCGACATGCTTCCAAAAACCATTTCTGCAAAATTCTCTCTTGAAAATCCCAAAATTGCTCCTTCCCTTCTGAGCCCTGTAGTGCACCCGCAGAGCACTTTACATCCAGATTTGAGATATTTCCATACTCGAGAGAAATTGGGTAACAAATTTTGGGGAGCTTTTTCTCCATTTAGTAACAAACCGAACAACTTTATTTAGAGTTGCAATAGTAAAACATAGTAATATGACAGTATCTGGGATGCAACCCAGGCAGAAAGATAAAGTAAAATACAAGAACTAAATAAACAAACCATTCAAGCATGGATTAGTAGAAAATAATGAATAAGATAGTCCCCCTGGTTAAAATACTAATACAAAGACATAGTGTACCTAAGGACAATATAAGGATGATAACCAGGGCTCCCAGACCTTCTGAAATCCCTCCACCCCGTCCTCACGGATAGCCTAAAGCTTTTCAAAAAGCACAATAACATTAATGCGTGCAATAAAACATCCCACAATAAGTCAGATTGTTTCCTTTGGGAGGCAATATGGATCCTTGCAACTAGTAACATAAAGTTGGACAGATAAAAATGACGAAAAGGCATACGAGACGGCTTATCACTTAACAGACAAAAGTAAGGTGTGAAGGGACAGGGAAATCCAGTAATATCACGTATAAGATCCACCACCCTCTTCCAAAACGCATGGACCACCGAGCAACTCCACCAAGTGTGGGACATATCACCCACTGTGGGACACCCCCAGAAACAATTCGGAGATGAGGAAGGAAACATAATATGTAACCTAGCGGGGACATAATAAGCCCTATGCAATATCTTCAGTGAAGTATCCATAAGAAACAGTTGCCAAATCCCTTTACTCACAGCCTCACAGCAGGCCTGCCAATGCCGTAAGGACATTGCCGTAAGGAATCCTTGCCATTTGAGCATGAATGGCAATTTTTGGTCCTTAGGAGGGGCATTCAGGACCACATATAGATGTGACAACCAGCCCGTATGTTGGGGAGAATAACGGGCAACATTCTCTAAACCAATGGAAGAGGTGGGCAGTGTACCTGGAGCTAAGGATCAAAAAAAAAAAAAAAAAAAACTGGTGAGAATGAAAAACTCAGAGCGTGGAGGACAGAATGTATTCCGAAAATCCTCCAGACACATCAATCGTTGATCCCTTGTTTTGGTATATATCATACTTTATTTTTGTAAATATTATACTTTATTTTTGGTTGTACATAGGCAGCAATTCTTTCTTTGTCTTGCATGTTAATTTAATTCATATTAGTGGTACTTATGATTTCCGCCAGTCCCTGCAAATTTTCCTTATTTTCCACTTTACTAGACATATTTTTCTGATTTTTATTTATGTTCATGTCATTTTTAGGTCTGATGAAGGTCCAGTGTGGACCGAAACGTCATAAAAATTATTTTTTTTTTGGGGGGGGGGGATTGCAAATAAAGCTACCTTGATTCAATTCAATTCAAAAGTGGTTGTGCAAAGTTTTATCTATATAATAGCCAATATAAAATAGACATATTGGCCCTTATTTACTAAGAGTGTCGTGTAGGTTGGGGGTTTTAATTCCCTACAATTTATTTCCCACGGTATTTACTAAGCTTTCCCTACATTTTCCACTTTCCCTACACTTTGCTTTTTTTTTACACATGCTCTGACCTGTAGGGTTTTCCTACAAATCATTTTCTGTGGAAACTTTAGTAAATATGTTGGGATTTTGTGAAAATGTCGGGAACACGCCCCTTTTCTGTGACCACCTTTTCCCGATGGCTACACCCCTTTTTCGGGTTTTCTTAGCAAAATGGAGAGTTAGTTGGGGTTTTTTTCAATTCAGGCGCAATTTCAGGTGCAAATTCAGACGCAGACAGAATTTCAGGTGCATATTCTGGCGCTGACAGAATTTCAGGTGCAATGTGCCTGAAACCGGCGCACAACCCGACAATACATGTCGGGTTTGCAATAGTAAATGAGGGCCATTGTGTATGTGAATCAATATATAATTTATTTGGCATGTCCATTTTCCTTACAAACAGAAAGTTTCAAAATTAGAAAAATTCTAAATTCAAATTCAAGTATCAACTAAAATTTACCACTATCAAATTCATAAGTAAAAGCAACTCAGAGTTATTAATGCCTAAAGTGAAGGTGGTCAGATTTGCAAAAAATGTCTGTGTCCTTAAGGTCAAAATGGCCTGCGTCCTGAGGGATTAAATATTCTACATTCTGCCTTTGAGTCTTTACGTTCAAGGTACATTTATTTGCACTTATCAATTTTGCATTTTGTGTATCTCTTCAGACGCAGCAACCCTGTTACAAATCTTTGTGTCATCGGCAAAAAGAAATCAAGACATTCTGTAATATTACTGATAAAAAAATATTACACAAAATGGGTATTAGTCCAGATCCCTGAGGTCCCTATTGGTAACATGACCGTGCTCTGTATATCCTCCATTGACTACAACTCTCTGTTTGTCACTCAGCCGCTGCCTAATCCATTCAACAATATGGACAGGTCAGGAGCAGTGCTGTGGAACTATAAACTGAGAAGACTATGGCCCTCATTTACTATTCTAAACCCGACTTGTTTTGTCGGGTTTTTTTGTTGCATCTTTGTCTGCGACATGTCGCAGACATCGCGCGCCAGTCTGCGATACGATGCAACATTTTTTCCTGACGGACCCGATGTGGATTCTCCCAAACCCGAAAAAGGGGCGTAACCCGACATTTCTGAGCTTTCCCAGGTATTTATAAAGGTTTCCAACCCGAATTTGTTGAATTGTTGTGGATTTTTTCCCGACAACTCAGAGGAGTTGGAAACCAAAACCTACAAAACCCAGTGCGACAAACAGGATGCGACATAATAATAAATACCAGGGGGAAAAAGCAGTCGGGTGAGAAAGCAAGATAAACTTACAACCCGATTTTCTAAGTAAATGAGGGCCTATTTGTTCTTGCTATCAGTGGAGTATCTACGGCCTTCTTCTATGCCATAATGACTGTCACCTTGGCATCATTGAACAGAGGCGGCACTGTCAGGTCATCTATTCCCTCCCTGTAGGCACAGAGACTTCAATGATGTATATTTGTGTGCTGTATCCACCGTATCATTGTTTCCCCTTAGGAAGAGAAGAAGCAGATCTGGGAAGAGGAGGACCAAGACTGCACGGTAAATGGCGTAACCAAAAAATGTATATAAAAATGTATGTATAAAAATATGAGTCCAGAATTAATAATTTTGGTCACTTCATATACCAGAAAAAGATTAATAAAATGCTATCCATTAAAACTACAGATCATGGTGCAAAAATTAGTCCTAAGACATCCCTGTATAAGGAAAAATAAGAGCCACAGGGGTCAGAAGAGGAAAATTTTAAGCATACTAATTTTCGTACAAAAAGTTATGATTGTTTTTAACCCCTTAAGGATGCCCCCATTTTTTAGCTTATGACCAGGCCCCATTTTTCAAATATGACTTGTCTCTTTAACCCCTTAACGGCCATGGATGTAAATGTACATCTTGGTGCGGAGGTACTTCGCACACCAGGACGTACATTTACGTTCTGTACACGACCACGAGCATCGAAGCGGTGCTTGCGTCATGCACTACAAGTCCCGCTGGTAATGGCGGACATCAGCGATCGCGCCGATGTCCTCCATTAACCCCTCAGATGCCGTGATCAATACCGATCACGGCATCTGCGGCAATGCGCACGTTTAACCTGTTAAGGACCCAGGACGTATGGGTACGTCCTGGGTCCCGATCCTGCGATATAACGCGGTGTCACACGGTGACCCCGCATCATATCGCGGCGGGCCTGCCGTCATAGTGAAGCCGGGACCCGCCGCTAATAGCGCGCGGTACTGATCGCAGTGCCGCGTGCTATTAACCCTTTAGCCGCGCGCTCAAAGCTAAAAACGAAAGTGAAAGTTGCCGGTTAGCTCAGGGAGCTGTTCGGGATCGCCACGGCATAATCGCGGCATCCCGGACAGCTGTAGTACAGGATGAGGTCTTCTTACCTTCTCCTGCGCTGTCCGATCGCCGAATGAATGCTTCAAGCCTGAGATCCAGGCTTGAGCAATCAATCGCCGAAAACACTGATTGATCCATTCCTATGGAGATGCATCAATCAGTGTTAAAGATCAGTAAATGCAATGTTATAGCCCCCTATAGGAGCTATAATATTGCAAAAGAAAAGTGTAAAAAAAATCATTAACCCTTTGAATTATCCCTTCCCTTAATAAAAGTTTGAATCACCCGGCATTTCCAAGAATAAAAAAAAAAACAGTGTAAATAAAAATAAACATATGTGGTATCGCCGCGTGCGGGAATGTCCAAATTATAAAAATATACTGCTTTTTAAACCTCACGTTCAATGGTGTACGCGCAAAAAAATTCCAAAGTCCAAAATAGCGCATTTTTGATCACTTTTTATACCACAAAAAACTGAATAAAAAGTGATCAAAAATTCTGATCACAACAAAAATGGTACCGCTAAAAACTTCAGATCACGGCGCAAAAAATTAGCCCTCATAGCGCCCTAAACACAGAAAAATTAAAATTATACATTTTTCTGCATGTATTCATGATTTTTTTCTGAAGTGATACAAAATCAAACCTATACAAGTAGGGTATCATTTTAACCGTATGGACCTACAGAATAAAGATAAGGTGTCATTTTTGCAAAAAAATGTACTGCGTAAAAACGGAAGCCCCCAAAACTTATAAAATAGTGTTTTTTCATCAATTTTGTCGCACATTGATTTTTTTTCCCGTTTCACCGTAGATTTTTGGGTAAAATGACTAATGTCATTACAAAGTAGAATCAGTGACGCAAAAAATAAGCCATCATATAGAATTTTTGGTGAAAATTTTAAAGAGTTATGATTTTTTAAAGTTAAGGAGGAAAAATTGAAAATGAAAAAACGGAAAAAGCCCGGGTCCTTAAGGGGTTAAATAGATGATCGGATCTTCCCCTCACCTGCCTCCGGACATCTCCTGGGGTCTTCTGCTCTGGTTTGAGATCGATAACACTGATCAGTGCTATGCCCTATGCATAGCACAGAACAGTATTAGCAATCAAGTGATTGCTATAGATAGTCCCCTATGGGGAAATAAAAAGTGTAAAACAAAAGTAAAAAAATTTAAAAATAAAAAGTAAAAAAAAATTTGAAAAATCCCCTCCCCCAATAAAAATGGAAATTGTCCCTTTTTCCCATTTTACCCCCAAAAATAATGTTATAAACATATTTGGTATCGTAAATGTCCGAACTATCAAAATATAATGTTAATGATCCCGTACGGTCAACGGCATAAACGTAAAAAAATGAAAAAAAAGTCCCAAATTGCTGCTTGTTTTGACACATTTTATTTCCAAAAAAATTAATGAATAGTGATTTAAAAGTTTTAAATAAGGAAATTGGTATTAAAAAAAAAAGTAAAGATCATGGCGCAAAAAATGAGCCCACCCCATATACGGAAAAATGAAAAAGTTATAGGTGGTCAAAATAGGGTGATCTTAAACATACTGATTTTGTTCAAAAAGTATGAGATTTTTTTTAAGAGGTGCAATAATAGAAAAGTATGTAACCATGGGTATCATTTTAATCGTATTGACCCACAGAATAAAGAAAACGTATCATTTTTTCAGTAAAGTGTACAGTCTGAAAACGAAACCCTCCAAATATTGTAAAATTTAAATTTTTTTTGACAATCTGGATTCAGCTATATATTGTAGGGATTTCACTCTAGGATTGTCCTTGACACAGCCACAGGACACGTTTCTCCTTCATTCAGCAGGCAAACAATAGTTCTTTATGCATGTCTGGCTTCTCCACAGCTTTATTAGATAGGTTACAGGATAAACAAAACTATAACACAGGAATAAAACAAAATCCTAAGCCATCCAGCACTAACTACACATTACAGCCACTAACTAAACACAAGTTTCCTGCAACCTTTACTCACTGTTCACACACAGGTCCTCATTTACTAAGAGTGTCGGGTTTATCTCTGAGTGTTTCTTCATTTACTATGTGTATTTTTCTCCCTGATTTACTAATGTGTCGCACCGGGAAAAAAATTGTGTTGCACGGGTTGGAAATTGTGTCGCAGGGTAATTTGTATATATGCCCCCCACACAGCGCAATCACATGCCCCCAGCAGCGCATGTGTGTATATATATATATATATATATATATATGCCCCCCGCACAACTCTATCATATACTCCCCGCAGCGCATGTGTACACATATATATATATACACACCCCGCATAGCGCTATTATATACCCCCCGCAGCGCATGTGTACACATATATATATACCCCCCGCATAGCGCTATTATATACCCCCCGCAGCGCATGTAGATATACAGTGGTCCCTCAACATACGATGGTAATCAGTTCCAAACGGACCATCGTTTGTTGAAACCATCGCATGTTGAGGGATCCGTGCAATGTAAAGTATAGGACAGTGGTCTACAACCTGCGGAGCTCCAGATGTTGCAAAACTACAACACCCAGCATGCCTGAACAGCCGTTGGCTGTCCGGGCATGCTGGGTGTTGTAGTTTTGCAACATCTAGAGCTCCGCAGGTTGTAGACCACTGTTAGAGGAAGTTGTACTCACCTGTCCCGGACCGTCACAGCTGCCCGGGATGTCGCCGTCCATCGCTGTCACCGCGTCCCCGAGGTGTCCCCCACACTCCGCGCTCTCCGTCGCCGCCATCACGTCGCTACGCACGCCACTCCTATTGGTTGACGGGAGAGCATGCACAGCGACGTGATGACGTCGATGGAGAGCGCCGACGATGCAGGGGATCCCGAAGAGGACGCGCAGGAGCCCCGAGGACAAGTAAGTGATCGTCAGCACAGGGCACGGGGCACCGTAAACGGCTATCCGGCGGCAGCTGAAGCAGTCATCGCTGCCGGATACCCGTTTATGCGATGGCCCCGACATACAAAAGCATTGTATGTTGATGCTGCCTTCAACATGCGATGGTCTCTGAGAGGCCATCGCATGTTGAAGTTATCATATGTCGGGGCCATCGTAGGTCGAGGGCTCACTGTATATTATATATGCCCCGCACAGCGCATCTATATACATATGCCTCTGAAGCGGTATTAATGAATAATGCAGTGGTCTACAACTTGCGAACCTCCAGATGTTGCAAAACTACAACTCCCAGCATGCACGGACATTCTGTTTCCTTTCCTTATATACAGACTTCCCACAGTTCTGCAGGCCTCATTAATTAGGCACCTGATGAGGTCTCTGCTAGCTCACCTAGGATAAAGGACTGGGAAAAACACCCTTTCATTGCCCTCAAACCTGCCTCAATGCCACAATATATAGATGTTGACAAAATTTCTTTGTTACAAACTTGGTTACATCTTACATCTTGGAAACAGCTGGAGGATATTTCTTTGTACCAACTGATGAAAGATCTCTCACAAGGACTTCTGTGCACCGATAATCATATGTAAGGACTTTCTTGTGTTTATCCCAGTTCATTTCCTGAATTGTCTTGTAGCACTCTTTATTATCTTTTTGTTTCTGTATTTTTGTACTTAGCACTGTGAAACCTTAAGTAATGATTAAGTGTTTAATTAAACATTCAAACGACCATATTGCTGCAAATACCTTGATCTGTATTGATCCCTGCTTCTTTACGGGTTAATGGCGGACATCAGCGCGATTGCTGATGTCCGCCATTGCCGGCAGGTCCATGGCTGCTGCTAGTAGCCGCAATCTCCCATGCATGATGTGAGCACTGGTCCGGTGCGAGTGTCATGTACAAGGCGTAAATGTATGTCCTGGTGTGTTAAGTACCAGGGCACCAGGACGTACATTTACGTCTTATGTTGTTACTTTAACTGCTGTGCAAGAGTTAACTGTTTTCAACTGGTAAGAGCTGGTGAATAGCCACATGTCTCCTGCAGCCAATCGGGGAAGCCATCCTTGTTGCCACCTTATAGGGAAGAAAATTGAAAATGTTCCTATTCTAGGTGACGGAAAATTTGGATCTTATTAAAGACAAGACGCGAGTATTATGCTTTTAACTTCTTTTACTGAACTCAGCAGCAAATAAGTACTGTATGAATTCAAGAAAAGTTTTTACATATAAAGGTGATATAAAGGTGTATACAAGCATGTAGGCAAGGTACAGCCTAACATGCTGCAATATGACCATCACCAATAAGGTCACAACATAGGTAATATAGGTAACAGTCACCTAGGTAACTTCCTTCTTCTTTTCGGCGAAACATCCAATGAGAGGATCAAGTTGAACGAAGAAAAAACCTTTTATAGAACTTCAATGGAGAGAAAAAACATCCGTCTATAAACGTAAACCGTAATAGAACTGTAGACTGGAACTTGAAAAGTAATCACTGTTGAGCTGTGAAAAAGGAAGATGAAATAGAGATATTATAGGGATGGGTTTAGGGAGGGATAATAGTCGCGTCTTATCTTTAATAAAATCCAAATTTTCCGTCACCTAGGATAGGAAAATTTCCAATTTTAAGGCAAGGCAAGACGCTCATATTATGCTAGCTCAAAGCCAGCAATACATATATACACAATAAAGGAAAACAATAAAACATCAGAAATTAAATTACAATAAAACCAAAGAAACATGAGATTATGGTTTAAAATAAAAAGTTTTAAAAGTAGAATCAGAGGACCAGTTGGCTGCTATCAGTAAGTCGGAGAGGGAAGCTCCAGATCAGAATATCTTGGTAGAAAGAGCACCCCTAGTAGAGTGAGCACCAAATTTTGAGACATCAATACCTGCTAAACTCATGTTCTGTTTAACACATCTAGTGAAAGTGGGTGAAGAAACAGGAGCATGAGGTTTGCAAAAGGAGATAAGTAGTTGGGAAGAAGGAATTCTGAGAGGTTCTGTTTTGGATTCATAAGAACGAAGGCAACGAACTACAGAGTTTTTTTGTGATGTGGAAAAGAAGGATAAAAGACTAAATGAAGGTTTGTTTTAGGCTGGGTTCACATCACGTTTTCTCCCATACGGGAGTGCATACGGCAGGGGGGAGCTAAAACCTCCCGCTCCCGTATGCCTTTCTATGTGCTCCCGTATGTAATTCATTTTAATGAGCCGGCCAGAGTGAAACGTTCGGTCCGGTCGGCCCATTTTTGCGTCGTATGCGCTTTTCCAACCGGACCTAAAACCGTAGTTGACCACAGTTTTAGGTCCAGGGAAAAAGCGCACACAGCGCAAAAATGAGCCGACCGGACTGAACATTTCAATTCGGCCGGCTCATTGAAATGAATTACATACGGGAGCGCATAGAAAGGCATACGGCTCCCCCCTGCCGTATGCGCTCCCGTATGGGAGAAAACGTGATGTGAACCAGCCTTTAGTATGGCAAAAAATAGAGAAGAGAACTCCTTGAGGAGTAAACTATGTTCGAGAAATATCGAGAGCCCTGACATCGGAAACACGTTTAATAGAGATAAGACAGAGATATAAGACAGAGAAGAACGGTAAGTTTAAAGGAGAGGAGTTTTAATGGTAATAAATCATTGTCATTCCAGGAAAATATTTAAAATAATATTAACATCCCAAGTGGAAGTATATTTAGGTAGAGGAGGTCTACAGAAACCGATGCCTTTAAAAAGTTGGCAAACTAAAGGATGTTTGCCAATGGGAATGGAATCTATAGGGAAATGTTTAGAAGAGAAAGCTGAACGATAGAGATTAATAGTTCTATAGGCTTTGCCAGCGTCATAAGAGGCAGAAAGTAAATTTAGGATGTGAGAGAGAGATGCTCGTAAGGGATCCAAATCTCGTTGATCGCACCAATGAAACCAAAGTCTCCAGGCCAATCAGTAAGCTGATCTGGTACCCAGGGCCCAGGCATTGGAAAGGATGTCTATAGAGTTGTTGAGAAAATTGAAAGTCAGATCTTGTCATCCTGAGATCAACCAGGCAACCAGAGGTAGTTGATTTGACAGAATCATAGGATGCAAGTTCCCTTGAGGGTCCAGGAGGATATTCGGAATGGAAGGAAGAAGACGAGGAAAGTCTATGAGAAGATGTAAAATTTGAGGAAACCAAGGTTGAGTTGGCCATAAAGGGGTGATTAGAACTATAGTGGATTTCCGATTTGAGGTTTGGAAAAGAACCCGTGTGATGAGATTGAAAGGAGGAAAGGCGTATAGTGTCTTTTGAGGCCAAAATTAAAGGAAGGCGTCAACACTCGGGATCTGGACACCAACTAAAGAAGAGGGGAAGTTGAGTGTTGAGACGAGAGGCGAATAGGCCTAGATGTAAAGGGCCCCATAATAGGTTGATCGGAAAATTGAAGGATGAAGATTCCAATCGCTGGAATCTGTTACGTAGCGAGAGTACCAATCTGCTATTGAATTGGAAATTCCAGGAAGGTATTCCGCTTTCAGAAAAATGTTCCTGTCCAGACAGAAATGCCAAAAATCTTTGACAAAGTCTGCAAGAAGTTTGGAGGTCATACATCCCAAATGATTGATGTATTGGACAGCGGATATGTTGTCCATGCGGAGGAGTATACAACAATGGGAGGAATCTTTAGCAAAACTCTTTAAGGCAAAGAATCCTGCTAGTAATTCTTGGCAGTTTATGTGAAGATGGGATTCTGAAGGAGACCATTTCCCTCCGGTAGAAAGAAGACCCCAACCGGAAAGACTCGCATCTGATTCTATAATGATATTTGAATTTGGGTGAAATATCACTTTCCCGTTCCAAGATTCTATGTGAGAAAGCCACCAAAAGAAGTTCCTCTTTGGCTTCCAAAGATAGGAGCACCTTGTCTGAATAGCCGAGACCTTTTCTCAAGTAGCAAATTTTCAAACGCTGAAAAGCTCTGTAATGAAGAGACGCTGTAAAAATGGCCTGAATAGAAGCTGAAAGTAGACCCACAATTCGAGCTATTGTCCTTAAAGAAATTAGGTCCTGCCGGATCTCTTTCCGGATAGTTTTTAATCATCTGGGAGGAAGGCTCAAGGTGGTCAATCGAGTATTGATCATAAAGCCTAGAAATTCTAGTTTCTGAGATGGAATAAGAACGGATTTTTTTAAATTGATGATAAAACCCAAATGGGTTAGGAGGGATAGAGACCAGTTCATGTGTGTTACGCCGAGCGCTCCGGGTCCCCGCTCCTCCCCGGAGCGCTCGCTACACTCTCCTCACTGCAGCGCTCCGGTCAGATCCACTGACCCGGGGCGCTGCGATACCGCCTCCAGCCGGGATGCGATTCGCGATGCGGGTAGCGCCCGCTCGCGATGCGCACCCCGGCTCCCGTACCTGACTCGCTCTCCGTCGGTCCTGTCCCGGCGCGCGCGGCCCCGCTCCCTAGGGCGCGCGCGCGCCGGGTCTTTGCGATTTAAAGGGCCACTGCGCCGCTGATTGGCGCAGTGGTTCCAATTAGTGTGATCACCTGTGCACTTCCCTATATCACCTCACTTCCCCTGCACTTCCTTGCCGGATCTTGTTGCCATCGTGCCAGTGAAAGCGTTTCCTTGTGTGTTCCTAGCCTGTGTTCCAGACCTCCTGCCGTTGCCCCTGACTACGATCCTTGCTGCCTGCCCCGACCTTCTGCTACGTCCGACCTTGCTTCTGTCTACTCCCTTGTACCGCGCCTATCTTCAGCAGCCAGAGAGGTTGAGCCGTTGCTAGTGGATACGACCTGGTCACTACCGCCGCAGCAAGACCATCCCGCTTTGCGGCGGGCTCTGGTGAAAACCAGTAGTGACTTAGAACCGATCCACTAGCACGGTCCACGCCAATCCCTCTCTGGCACAGAGGATCCACTACCTGCCAGCCGGCATCGTGACAGTAGATCCGGCCATGGATCCCGCTGAAGTTCCTCTGCCAGTTGTCGCTGACCTCACCACGGTGGTCGCCCAGCAGTCACAACAGATAGCGCAACAAGGCCAACAGCTGTCTCAACTGACCGTTATGCTACAGCAGTTACTACCACAGCTTCAGCAATCATCTCCTCCGCCAGCTCCTGCACCTCCTCCGCAGCGAGTGGCCGCTTCTGGTCTACGACTATCCTTGCCGGATAAATTTGATGGGGACTCTAAGTTTTGCCGTGGCTTTCTTTCCCAATGTTCCCTGCACTTGGAGATGATGTCGGACCAGTTTCCCACTGAAAGGTCTAAGGTGGCTTTCGTAGTCAGCCTTCTGTCTGGAAAAGCCCTGTCTTGGGCCACACCGCTCTGGGACCGCAATGACCCCGTCACTGCCTCTGTACACTCCTTCTTCTCGGAAATTCGAAGTGTCTTTGAGGAACCTGCCCGAGCCTCTTCTGCTGAGACTGCCCTGTTGAACCTGGTCCAGGGTAATTCTTCCGTTGGCGAGTATGCCGTACAATTCCGTACTCTTGCTTCAGAATTATCCTGGAATAATGAGGCCCTCTGCGCGACCTTTAAAAAAGGCCTATCCAGCAACATTAAAGATGTTCTGGCCGCACGAGAAATCCCTGCTAATCTACATGAACTCATTCACCTAGCCACTCGCATTGACATGCGTTTTTCCGAAAGGCGTCAGGAGCTCCGCCAGGATTTGGACTCTGTTCGCACGAGGCGTTTCTTCTCCCCGGCTCCTCTCTCCTCTGGTCCCCTGCAATCTGTTCCTGTGCCTCCCGCCGTGGAGGCTATGCAGGTCGACCGGTCTCGCCTGACACCTCAAGAGAGGACACGACGCCGCATGGAGAATCTCTGCCTGTACTGTGCTAGTACCGAACACTTCCTGAAGGATTGTCCTATCCGTCCTCCCCGCCTGGAAAGACGTACGCTGACTCCGCACAAAGGTGTGACAGTCCTTGATGTCTACTCTGCTTCTCCACGTCTTACTGTGTCTGTGCGGATATCTGCCTCTGCCTTCTCCTTCTCTACTATGGCCTTCTTGGACTCCGGATCTGCAGGAAATTTTATTTTGGCCTCTCTCGTCAACAGGTTCAACATCCCGGTGACCAGTCTCGCCAGACCCCTCTACATCAATTGTGTAAACAATGAAAGATTGGACTGTACCATACGTTTCCGCACGGAGCCCCTTCTAATGTGCATCGGATCTCATCACGAGAAGATTGAACTTTTGGTCCTCCCCAATTGCACTTCTGAAATTCTCCTTGGACTTCCCTGGCTTCAACTTCATTCCCCAACCCTGGATTGGTCCACTGGGGAGATCAAGAGTTGGGGGCCCTCTTGTTCCAAGGACTGCCTAAAACCGGTTCCCAGTAACCCTTGCCGTGACTCTGTGGTTCCTCCTGTAACCGGTCTCCCTAAGGCCTATATGGACTTTGCGGATGTTTTTTGCAAAAAACAAGCTGAGACTCTACCTCCTCACAGGCCTTATGATTGTCCTATCGACCTCCTCCCGGGCACTACTCCACCCCGGGGCAGAATTTATCCTCTGTCCGCCCCAGAGACTCTTGCCATGTCTGAATACGTCCAGGAAAATTTAAAAAAGGGCTTTATCCGTAAATCCTCCTCTCCTGCCGGAGCCGGATTTTTCTTTGTGTCCAAAAAAGATGGCTCTCTACGTCCTTGCATTGACTACCGCGGTCTTAATAAAATCACGGTTAAGAACCGCTACCCCCTACCCCTCATCTCTGAACTCTTTGATCGCCTCCAAGGTGCCCACATCTTTACCAAACTGGACTTAAGAGGTGCTTATAATCTCATCCGCATCAGAGAGGGGGATGAATGGAAAACGGCATTTAACACCAGAGATGGACACTTTGAGTATCTGGTCATGCCCTTTGGCCTGTGCAACGCCCCTGCCGTCTTCCAAGACTTTGTTAATGAAATTTTTCGTGATCTTTTATACTCCTGTGTTGTTGTATATCTGGACGATATCCTGATTTTTTCTGCCAATCTAGAAGAACACCGCCAGCATGTCCGTATGGTTCTTCAGAGACTTCGTGACAATCAACTCTATGCCAAAATAGAGAAATGTCTGTTTGAATGCCAATCTCTTCCTTTCCTAGGATACTTGGTCTCTGGCCAGGGACTACAAATGGATCCAGACAAACTCTCTGCCGTCTTAGATTGGCCACGCCCCTCCGGACTCCGTGCTATCCAACGTTTTTTGGGGTTCGCCAATTATTACAGGCAATTTATTCCACATTTTTCTACCGTTGTGGCTCCTATCGTGGCTTTAACCAAAAAAAATGCCGATCCCAAGTCTTGGCCTCCTCAAGCGGAAGACGCCTTTAAACGGCTCAAGTCTGCCTTTTCTTCGGCTCCCGTGCTCTCCAGACCTGACCCATCTAAACCCTTCCTATTGGAGGTTGATGCCTCCTCAGTGGGAGCTGGAGCTGTCCTTCTACAAAAAAATTCTTCCGGGCATGCTGTTACTTGTGGTTTTTTTTCTAGGACCTTCTCTCCGGCGGAGAGGAACTACTCCATCGGGGATCGAGAGCTTCTAGCCATTAAATTAGCACTTGAGGAATGGAGGCATCTGCTGGAGGGATCAAGATTTCCAGTTATTATTTACACCGATCACAAGAACCTCTCCTACCTCCAGTCTGCCCAACGGCTGAATCCTCGCCAGGCCAGGTGGTCTCTGTTCTTTGCCCGATTTAATTTTGAAATTCACTTTCGGCCTGCCGATAAGAACATTAGGGCCGATGCTCTCTCTCGTTCCTCGGATGCTTCTGAAGTTGAACTCTCTCCGCAACACATCATTCCTCCTGACTGCCTGATTTCCACTTCTCCAGCCTCCATCAGGCAAACTCCTCCAGGAAAGACCTTTGTTTCTCCACGCCAACGCCTCGGAATCCTCAAATGGGGTCACTCCTCTCATCTCGCAGGTCATGCGGGCATCAAGAAATCTGTGCAACTCATCTCTCGCTTCTATTGGTGGCCGACTCTGGAGACGGATGTTGTGGACTTTGTGCGAGCCTGCACTATCTGTGCCCGGGATAAGACTCCTCGCCAGAAGCCCGCTGGTTTTCTTCATCCTCTGCCTGTCCCCGAACAGCCTTGGTCTCTGATTGGTATGGATTTTATTACTGACTTACCCCCTTCCCGTGGCAACACTGTTATTTGGGTGGTCGTTGATCGATTCTCCAAAATGGCACATTTCATCCCTCTTTCTGGTCTTCCTTCAGCGCCTCAGTTGGCTAAACAATTTTTTGTACACATTTTTCGTCTTCACGGGTTGCCTACGCAGATCGTCTCGGATAGAGGCGTCCAATTCGTGTCTAAATTCTGGAGGGCTCTCTGTAAACAACTCAAGATTAAATTAAATTTTTCTTCTGCATATCATCCTCAATCCAATGGACAAGTAGAAAGAATTAACCAGGTCTTGGGTGATTATTTACGACATTTTGTTTCCTCCCGCCAGGATGACTGGGCAGATCTTCTACCATGGGCCGAATTCTCGTATAACTTCAGAGTCTCTGAATCTTCCTCCAAATCCCCATTTTTCGTGGTGTACGGCCGTCACCCTCTTCCCCCCCTCCCTACCCCCTTGCCCTCTGGTCTGCCCGCTGTGGATGAAATTTCTCGTGATCTTTCCATCATATGGAGAGAGAACCAAAATTCTCTCTTACAGGCTTCATCACGCATGAAGAAGTTCGCGGATAAGAAAAGAAGAGCTCCTCCCATTTTTTCCCCTGGAGACAAGGTATGGCTCTCCGCTAAATATGTCCGCTTCCGTGTCCCTAGCTACAAGTTGGGACCACGCTATCTTGGTCCTTTCAAAATTTTGTGCCAGATTAATCCTGTCTCTTACAAACTTCTTCTTCCTCCTTCTCTTCGTATTCCTAATGCCTTTCACGTTTCTCTTCTTAAACCACTTATCATCAACCGTTTCTCTCCCAAATCTGTTCCTCCCACTCCTGTTTCCGGCTCCTCGGACATCTTCTCCGTCAAAGAGATTCTGGCATCCAAAAAGGTCAGAGGGAAAACCTTTTTTTTAGTGGATTGGGAGGGTTGTGGTCCAGAAGAGAGATCCTGGGAACCTGAGGACAATATCCTAGACAAAAGTCTGCTCCTCAGGTTCTCAGGCTCTAAGAAGAGGGGGAGACCCAAGGGGGGGGGTACTGTTACGCCGAGCGCTCCGGGTCCCCGCTCCTCCCCGGAGCGCTCGCTACACTCTCCTCACTGCAGCGCTCCGGTCAGATCCACTGACCCGGGGCGCTGCGATACCGCCTCCAGCCGGGATGCGATTCGCGATGCGGGTAGCGCCCGCTCGCGATGCGCACCCCGGCTCCCGTACCTGACTCGCTCTCCGTCGGTCCTGTCCCGGCGCGCGCGGCCCCGCTCCCTAGGGCGCGCGCGCGCCGGGTCTTTGCGATTTAAAGGGCCACTGCGCCGCTGATTGGCGCAGTGGTTCCAATTAGTGTGATCACCTGTGCACTTCCCTATATCACCTCACTTCCCCTGCACTTCCTTGCCGGATCTTGTTGCCATCGTGCCAGTGAAAGCGTTTCCTTGTGTGTTCCTAGCCTGTGTTCCAGACCTCCTGCCGTTGCCCCTGACTACGATCCTTGCTGCCTGCCCCGACCTTCTGCTACGTCCGACCTTGCTTCTGTCTACTCCCTTGTACCGCGCCTATCTTCAGCAGCCAGAGAGGTTGAGCCGTTGCTAGTGGATACGACCTGGTCACTACCGCCGCAGCAAGACCATCCCGCTTTGCGGCGGGCTCTGGTGAAAACCAGTAGTGACTTAGAACCGATCCACTAGCACGGTCCACGCCAATCCCTCTCTGGCACAGAGGATCCACTACCTGCCAGCCGGCATTGTGACAATGTGGAGCAAAAGTAGATCTTTCGATTAGGCCATAAGGAGAATGTCGTCGAGGTAGATTATAAGACGAACCCCGCGACTTCGGAGAGAGGCGACTACTGGTTTTAGTAGTTTTGTAAAACACCAAGAAGCAGACGAAAGGTCGAATGGAAGGCATGTGAATTGCCATTTTTGGGTTTTTCCAGAGGAATTGAAGGAAATTTTGAGAAATCATTAGGTATGCATCTTTTAGATCTATTTTGATCAGCCAATCGTCCTTTAACAGAAGGTCTCTTAGTAGATATATGCCTTCCATTTTGAAATGGTGATATACTACTAGATTGTTTATGATTCTCAAATTGATTACAGGTCTGTGACCTCCATCCTTCTTTTTCACCAGGAATAGATTGCTCAGGAATCCTGGAGATTGCATAGGTACAGGGATGATCACCTGTTTCGTGATAAGGTCTTTGACCTCTTGATCTATGGGAGCTTTGTCTGATGGGGAGAATTGTATATGGTGAGGAAGATAGAATTGAACAGGTGGAGGGACAAATTCTATCTGGTAACTTCTGACCGTGTTTAAAATATAATCATAATCCAATTTTGGAAAAAATTTAGGAGTATTCCGCCCAACGGTATGTTTAGGGAAGAAGATGGGGTTATTCTTACCGGTAGGAGGTCTGGAACGGGGATATCCTCTTTGACCTCGAGTACACCATGGTCTGCCCTGTATGGGAAGTAGGGTGGGGGAACAGAGGAGGGTCCTGCAAACTGTGATTGTGCTTGGGTATAGGAGCCTCTAAATTGGTATCTGGGTTGGGAAATTTGTCCGGAAAAGCGGCTCCGTCTTTTTCCGGCCTTCCCCAAAAATTTGGAGAAAAAACTTTCTTCATGGACACCTGAGCTTTACTCAAGGAGGAGAAGAGACCCACATATTTATTCATCTCTCTGATGAAGTCTTCCCCAAACAACATGTCCTTAGTGGGGTTGGGCGATTCTGCCGTGGCAAGGTTGGTAAGTTGGGGGTCAATTTTCATTAAATTTTAATGTTTCCGCTCGGTCGATAAAGCAGAGTTCGCATTACCAAAAAGGCATATGGCTAGTTGAGCCCAGGATCTGAGGGTTGCGGTATCAACTGGGTTATTTGAATTTGTAGCCTGTTCGGCTAAATCCAGTATTTTGGTTAGGGGTCCGAGAAGGTCCATGAGCTTGTCCTGGCAAGCTCTGAAGCTCCTGTCTACACCTTTTTGGGGGTTTTTCCCCATTATAAACAAAATTTGGTAAGTCCAGGGTCTAAATCAGGTGTGGCTGAGGAGTTATGTGGGAGTGTAGGGCGAGGGCATTCAGCCTTTAGTTATTTCGTGAAGCCCTGTCTAAGGGTTTATTACCCAAAGGGATAGGTAATCAGCAACCTTTGGATCTGGCAGCCATTCGTCAGAACGTGGATGACAAATCAAGGAGGGGTAAAAAAAATGGCTCCCCTGATTCACCCACAATCATATCTTCCTGTTCAACAGAGTCATCATGGTCATTGACACTTTCCTCAGAGACGTAGAGTATACCATCAACATCCTCAGAATCAGAAGATTCCGCAGAGGAAAAGTCTCTAAAGGAGTTAGGTTTTGCTCTGAAGGCGGAATTCTGAGCCCTAACAATTTGAACTTCCTTGCGGCAGAGGGTGAGGAACGTGGTGGGTTAGAACCACTAGGATTAACATCCACTTTGCATGTTTGGGAAGATCCTTGCGAACACCTGTATGGTTTTTTTAATTGTTTAGAGGAGTATGGGCCGTCGGATGTATGATGCTTCTTTGATTTAGCCTTGCCTGGACCTTTAAGTCCTTTTGCAAGTTTAGAGACCGATTTCTCAGTAAGGGGAGGCAATGTCCTAGCATCTTGAGGAGAAGTGCAAGATAAAGCCATAGTGACCGACTTAGTAATGGAATCCTGCAGGACAGAAACAGCAGATTGGACCACAGAGTGGACCGATCTGGAGAAAGACTCGTCCAACATAGATTGCAAATGGTCCTTAGAAATAGGATCCTTAAAGGGGTTCTCCCTTGTTTATACTGTTTTTGTTATTATGTTTGTGTGTTATGTGTGTATAAGTATGTGTTTTTTTATGTGTTGTGATTATGTACATATGTATTTTCTTACCTTTTGTGAAGATCCGGAAGCTGGCCCCTTTTTCTTCCAGCGGCTTGCTGTGTAACCTCGGCCTCCGCCATGTTGTGTTCGGTAAGTGGGATGTCGGGGGGTGTGTTCTTGCTTCTGTCCTTCCTATCTTCTGACGTCCGAGGTGAATCTTTTCTTCCTGTTTCTTCCGTGGCTCAGCGACGAATCTGCGGCCTCTTCCGGCGCATGCGCAGATAGTTTTTTTTTTTACCAATAAAGTTTTTTTTGTCTAATTGACAAACTGTCTGCTCTTGCGCGAAGCTACGCTATTAGCGTAGACCTTACGTACGCTACGCTGTTAGCGTAGCACTTGCGTACTCGCGCATGCACAGACAGTTTGTCAATTAGACAAAAAAAACGTTATTGGTAAAAAAAAAAAACTACCTGCGCATGCGCCAGAAGAGGCCGCAGATTCGTCGCTGAGCCACGGAAGAAACAGGAAGAAAAGATTTGCCTCGGACGTCAGAAGATAGGAAGGACAGAAGCAAGAACACACCCCCCAGCATCCCACTTACCGAACACAACATGGCGGAGGCCGAGGTTACACAACAAGCCGCTGGAAGAAAAAGGGGCCAGCTTCCGGATCTTCACAAAAGGTAAGAAAATACATATATACATAATCACAACACACATAAAAAAACACATACTTATACACACATAACACACAAACATAATAACAAAAAACAGTATAAACAAGGGAGAACCCCTTTAAGTGTTCTATTGTCCTCAGACATGGTACACTTTAAAATATAATACGAATTAGACAGGAGGAAATTAATATATGTACTGTATGAATGGATTAAACAAATCAATTTGTAAATATGAATTAAATAATTAAATAACCAATAATCAATTAATAAATAAATAAGTAATTAATAAACAAATAAATAATATATTAAATATAATATGAAGTGAAGTAAATTTTTTGGAAAAAAATGGTATATATATATATATATATAGAAAAAAAATTGAAAAATTCAAGGGAACCTTTAAAAAACTCAATTTTATTTTAATTTCTGGATAAAAAGTCCTTCACCCTTTTAGTGATGTGAAAAGTCAATATTGATGACACCAGCTTTATATTTTTCTTATGCTATCAGTCCATCAGTTTTTATGAGCATCTAGGACCGTCGGGTCACACTGAGCCTCTTCTGTTGCGTGTTTTTGTTTGAGGTGTGTTCAGATGTCACTGCCAGACTGATTAGTGTGCTAGCGTATGTATCACAGTGCGTGGTAATCACATGTATTATGACGTTGTGCCGGTTACTGATAGTAAAGATTCAGGTGTGTGTGATCCCGACATCCACCAATGTATATTCAAGATAGACAAATCATATATATTGCACAGTCCACTTATATATATTGCACAGTCCACTCTATTATTGCACATACAGTCCCATGGTGATTGCACAATATTGTATACACTGTGATCAGTATGTTCTAGCACACAATGGTTTGCACTTAGCTGTGATAGCGTAGCTATAAGTTAATAGTCCGTATTCGTGAGGACAGTTCACATAGTAGAAAATGCCGATCCTACGCGTCTCCTCTTATCAGATTCTTCAGGGATTATTTGGCATTTCTTCGCCTTTTAACAGATCTTTTGATGGTCTGTGCAGCTCTGATGCCGGCTGTACAATGATACTAGTACGCGGTGAATTTTATATAAATGACTCCTCCCCTTTGTCCTTCATGTGACCTGAGACGCCCAATCAAGGGCCAAAACGTCAATGATGTTTCCGAGGCTCTAATCTAGATTGGGCGATTACTCTCAGGTGGATCCAGGTTGGATGTCTTGCTTGCATTACTCAGGTAAGCTGTCCAAGCCTCGTTCTGAGCTCCGTGTCCATGTTGATTTCTTTTGGGCTTGCGTTCCAATTAGAAGTTGTATTGTGCATTCTTATTAACTCTCATCATTCTGGTAGTTTATCTGCTTTCTCCAACGGTTGATGTTTTTGTTGTTATAATGCACTCGTTATATTACATGGAGAGTGAACATAAATTTGCAAACAGTTTTGTTGATTTAATTTGCTACATGTCTTTAGCTTGATATCGTGATTATTTTTTTGTCTTCATTGCATAACTATTATTCCTATTGATCTATGAAGCACGCATAGGAAATAAAATCATTCATGCCTGTGGGCTTCATAGATTCCAGTGTATAAGTCCAGAAGGCTTCTCTCTGGAGGAGGCGCTTATCCCAATCTCCTCCTCTCTTAGGTGGGGGTATAACATCAATGATCTGTGCTTGGAGATCCTTCACGTCACTACTGTGTTATTTGGAAAAGTGGATAGCCACTGGTGTATCCCTCCTGTTTACGATGTCACCCACATGCTTTTTAAACGGTCTGTAGGTTTTTCCTACGTAATTGCAGGGACATTGGCAGGTGAGTAGATATACTGCTATTCAAATCAAAGCAGGGGAACTGAGGACCAGGTTGAGAAGAAGAGGCTATCCTAACAAAGTACTTAAGCGAGCATATCATAGAGCCCTGATGACACCAAGGTCACATCTTCTCACCACAAGAATGAAGTTCAAAATAACAGTGTATCCAGAATAGTAGGTACTTTTGATAGCAAATCAGTGGAGGTTCGCAACATCCTTGACAAACACTGGGGTATTTTACGCATGGATGTCACATTACAGGAAATTGTCCCATCCATACCACAAATTACATACAAACGAGGTGACAATCTTCGTGACAAACTGATAAACAGCAACTTTCTACCATTAAAACAAGATAACTGGATGTCAGAAAAACTTAAAGGTATGTTTGCTTGCAATAAATGTACGACATGTCGTTATGTGAAAAAAGGATCACATTTCATGAGTGCCACGACTAAAAAACAATATAATATTCTGCAATTCGCAAACTGTGACACACGGGGAGCAGTATATCTACTCACCTGCCAATGTCCCTGCAATTACATAGGAAAAACCTACAGACCGTTTAAAAAGCGTTTACAAGAGCATGTGGGCGACATCGTAAACAGGAGGGACACACCAGTGGCTATCCACTTTTCCAAATACCACAGTAGTGACGTGAAGGATCTCCAAGCACAGATCATTGATGTTATACCCCCACCTAAGAGAGGAGGAGATTGGGATAAGCGCCTCCTCCAGAGAGAAGCCTTCTGGACTTATACACTGGAATCTATGAAGCCCACAGGCATGAATGATTTTATTTCCTATGCGTGCTTCATAGATCAATAGGAATAATAGTTATGCAATGAAGATCCCTATATCTTAAAGACAAAAAAAACAAAAAAATAATCACGATATCAAGCTAAAGACATGTAGCAAATTAAATCAACAAAACTGTTTGCAAATTTATATTCACTCTCCATGTAATATAACGAGTGTCACGATTCGGCTTACAGGTTGTGGATCCACTGTGTCAGCGAGGGATTGGCGTGGACCGTGCCGGTGGACCGGTTCTAAGTGGCTACTGGTGTTCACCAGAGCCCGCCGCAAAGCGGGATGGTCTTGCTGCGGCGGTAGCAACCAGGTCGTATCCACTAGCAACGGCTCAACCTCGCTGACTGCTGAGAAGGCGTGGGACAGAAGGACTAGGCAGAGGCAAGGTCAGACGTAGCAGAAGGTCGGGGCAGGCGGCAAGGTTCGTAGTCAATATGGATAGCAGGAGATCAGGTAACACAGGCTTGGACAACACTAAACGCTTTCACTGGCACAAGGCAACAAGATCCGGCAAGGAAGTGCAGGGGAAGTGAGGTGATATAGCCAGGGAGCAGGTGGAAGCTAATTAGGCTAATTGGGCCAGGCACCAATCATTGGTGCACTGGCCCTTTAAGTCTCAGGGAGCTGGCGCGCGCGCACCCTAGAGAGCGGAGCCGCGCGTGCCAGCACATGACAGCCGGGGACCGGGACGGGTAAGTGACTTGGGATTCGATTCGCGAGCGGGCGCGTCCCGCTATGCGAATCGCATCCCCGCCGGCAATGTCAGTGCAGCGCTCCCGGTCAGCGGGTCTGACCGGGGCGCTGCAGGGAGAGAGACGCCGTGAGCACTCCGGGGAGGAGCAGGGACCCGGAGCGCTCGGCGTAACAGTACCCCCCCCCCCCTTAGGTCTCCCCCTTTTTTTGTCCGGCAACTGCTTCACATGGGACGAGGACACCGGGAGTGATAGTAGGGTTTCCTCAAAGGCAGGCAGTACAGCAGGAGTGGGAATGGGGAGGGAGGGCAGAGGGTGAAGCTTGGCATGGGGCAGGGTGTCACCAGGACGGGGGCCAGAGGAGACAAGGCACAGTCCTGATAAGCCTTGGGGAGACCAGGTGTTGGAGGAGGCACTGAGGCTTGCCTGACGGGACTGGGAGGAGAGGCATTTGTGGCAAGCAGAGCCCCAATTCTTGATCTCCCCGGTGGCCCAGTCAAGGGTGGGAGAATGAAGCTGGAGCCATGGCAGACCGAGGAGGACTTCGGAGGTGCAGTTGGGAAGGACGAAAAATTAAATTTTTTCGTGATGGGGTCCAATGCACATTAAGAGGGGTTTTGTGCGGTAACGCACGGTGCAATCCAATCTAACTCCGTTGACCCCGGAAATGTAGAGCGGCTTGACGAGACGGGTCACCGGGATGCAGAACTTATTCATCAAAGAATCCAGAATAATATTCCCAGAGGCACCAGAGTCCAAGCAGGCCACGGCTGAGAGGGAGGAGTTGGCAGAAGGAGAAATCCGCACGGGCACCGTGAGACGTGGAGAAGCAGACTCCGAACCAAGAGACGCCACACCCACGTGAGCTGGGTGCGTGCGTGCGTTTCCTAGACGTGGAGGACGAATAGGGCAATCCACCAAGAAATGTTCGGTACTGGCACAGTACAGACAAAGATTTTCTTCCCTACAGCGATTCCTCTCTTCCTGGGTCAGGCGAGACCGATCCACTTGCATGGCCTCCTCGGCGGGAGGCACAGGCGTAGATTGCAAAGGATACTGTGGGAGAGGTGCCCAGAGATCAAGGTCTTTTTCCTGGCGGAGCTCCTGGTGTCTCTCAGAAAAACACATGTCAATGCGGGTGGCCAAATGGATAAGTTCTTGCAGGTTGGCAGGAATCTCTCGTGCGGCCAGCACATCCTTGATGTTACTGGATAGGCCTTTTTTAAAGGTCGCGCAGAGAGCCTCGTTATTCCAAGATAATTCGGAAGCGAGAGTACGAAATTGGATGGCGTACTCGCCTACTGAAGAATTACCCTGGACCAGGTTCAGCAGGGCAGTCTCGGCAGAAGAAGCTCGGGCTGGTTCCTCGAAGACACTACGGACTTCAGCGAAGAAGGACTGGACTGTGGCTGTGGCAGGATCATTGCGGTCCCAGAGCGGTGTGGCCCAAGACAAGGCCTTTCCAGAAAGAAGGCTCACTGCGAACGCCACCTTAGACCGTTCTGTAGGAAATAGGTCCGACAACATCTCCATATGCAGGGAACATTGAGATAAAAATCCACGGCAGAGTCTAGAGTCCCCATCAAATTTGTCCGGCAGGGACAAGCGGAAGCTATAAGCGGCCACTCGCTGCGGAGGAGGTGCAGGAGCTGGCGGAGGAGATGGTTGCTGCTGTAGCAGAGGCAGAAGTTGCTGTAACGTGGCGGTCAACTGCGACAGCTGCTGTCCTTGTTGGGCAATTTGCTGCGATTGCTGAGCGACCACCGTGGTAAGGTCAGCGAGACTTGGCAGCGGCACCTCAGCGGGATCCATGGCCGGATCTACTGTCACGATTCGGCTTACAGCTTGTGGATCCACTGTGTCAGCGAGGGATTGGCGTGGACCGTGCCGGTGGACCGGTTCTAAGTGGCTACTGGTGTTCATCAGAGCCCGCCGCAAAGCGGGATGGTCTTGCTGCGGCGGTAGCAACCAGGTCGTATCCACTAGCAACGGCTCAACCTCGCTGACTGCTGAGAAGGCGTGGGACAGAAGGACTAGGCAGAGGCAAGGTCAGACGTAGCAGAAGGTCGGGGCAGGCGGCAAGGTTCGTAGTCAATATGGATAGCAGGAGATCAGGTAACACAGGCTTGGACAACACTAAACGCTTTCACTGGCACAAGGCAACAAGATCCGGCAAGGAAGTGCAGGGGAAGTGAGGTGATATAGCCAGGGAGCAGGTGGAAGCTAATTAGGCTAATTGGGCCAGGCACCAATCATTGGTGCACTGGCCCTTTAAGTCTCAGGGAGCTGGCGCGCGCGCGCCCTAGAGAGCGGAGCCGCGCGCGCCAGCACATGACAGTCGGGGACCGAGACGGGTAAGTGACTTGGGATGCGATTCGCGAGCGGGCGCGTCCCGCTATGCGAATCGCATCCCCGCCGGCAATGTCAGTGCAGCGCTCCCGGTCAGCGGGTCTGACCGGGGCGCTGCAGGGAGAGAGACGCCGTGAGCGCTCCGGGGAGGAGCAGGGACCCGGAGCGCTCGGCGTAACAACGAGTGCATTATAACAACAAAAACATCAACCGTTGGAGAAAGCAGATAAACTACCGGAATGATGAGAGTTAATAAGGATGCACAATACAACTTCTAGTTAGAACGCAAGCCCAAAAGAAATCAACATGGACACGGAGCTCAGAACGAGGCTTGGACAGCTTACCTGAGTAATGCAAGCAAGACATCCAACCTGGATCCACCTGAGAGTAATCGCCCAATATAGATTAGAGCCTCGGAAACATCGTTGACGTTTTGGCCCTTGATTGGGCGTCTCAGGTCACATGAAGGACAAAGGGGAGGAGTCATTTATATAAAATTCACCGCGTACTAGTATCATTGTACAGCCGGCATCAGAGCTGCACAGACCATCAAAAGATCTGCTAAAAGGCGAAGAAATGCCAAATAATCCCTGAAGAATCTGATAAGAGGAGACGCGTAGGATCGGCATTTTCTACTGTGTGAACTGTCCTCACGAATACGGACTATCAACTTATAGCTACGCTATCACAGCTAAGTGCAAACCATTGTGTGCTAGAACATACTGATCACAGTGTATACAATATTGTGCAATCACCATGGGACTGTATGTGCAATAATAGAGTGGACTGTGCAATATATATAAGTGGACTGTGCAATATATATGATTTGTCTATCTTGAATATACATTGGTGGATGTCGGGATCACACACACCGGAATCTTTACTATCAGTAACCGGCACAACGTCATAATACATGTGATTACCACGCACTGTGATACATACGCTAGCACACTAATCAGTCTGGCAGTGACATCTGAACACACCTCAAACAAAAACACGCAACAGAAGAGGCTCAGTGTGACCCGACGGTCCTAGATGCTCATAAAAACTGATGGACTGATAGCATAAGAAAAATATAAAGCTGGTGTCATCAATATTGACTTTTCACATCACTAAAAGGGTTAAGGACTTTTTATCCAGAAATTAAAATAAAATTGAGTTTTTTAAAGGTTCCCTTGAATTTTTCACATTTTTTTTTCTACTTATTTTGGGAGACCTCAACCTGACGCTGATACACGTATATCTGACAGCATAGTATATATATATATATATATATATATATATATATATATATATATATAATACAATTATTGGTAGAACCACCGGGTGGCAGTATAGGATTAAAAATGAGAAAATGTGACTGAAAATATTTAACATTTATCGAACAAGTCTGGCGGCTTCCGGCACACTGAGGTGAATGCCAGAAGCCCGTGAATGCTTGTCAGGAGATCACCTCACTGACAGGGGAAATCTCGTGAACGTACAAACGAGAGCTCGGAGAAAGAAGATGGCGGCATGACGCAGCAAATAAAGGGAGAAGACGGGCGAATAATGAGGAGATGGCGGAGAAGAAAGAAGATGTTGGTGGTTAACGGAGGTTGCGGGAGCAAAAAGGGTGAGTAAAATCAGATGTATAAGAGATAAGGAAAAAAGCAGAAGGAATAATGATGAAAAGAAACGGATAATGGGAAAATGAAGGGCAAAAATCGGCACAGATATGAATGAATGAACAAGAAAATAGGTAAAATAGGGATAAATGTAGGAATTAGATAAAACTGGAAAAAATATATATAATAGGGAAAAGGATATATAGAAAATAAAGAAAAATAAAAAAAATTATGTAATATATTAAATGGATACAAAATATATATTCAAATTAATAGGTAAAAATTAATAAACTGTAAAGAAATATTTTATTAGGAGGAGCAAAATATATACTTATCCTAACAGACTGCTGAGCAGAAAAGAAGAAGGAAGTTATCTGGGCGACTGTTACCTACATTACCTATGCTGTGACCTGATTGGTGACTGTCATATTGCAGCATGTTAGGTTGTACCTTGCCTACATGCTTGTAAACACCTTCAGATCACCTTTATATGTAAAAACTTTTCTTAAATATACACAGTTCTTATTTGCTGCTGAGTTCAGTAAAATAACTTAAAAGGTTAATATGAGCGTCTTGTCTTGCCTTAAAATCCCAACTGTCAGTCGCATATTCTCTGCTACCAATCAGAGAAGCCATCCTTTATGCCCCTCTACCCCTCTGGAATAAGGAAATCCTAACAGTCAGTGTAGAGTCAGGCTCTGGTCAGTAAAGATGCAACAGCTCTTTGTCACTCTTCACTTACTTCACTGAGGAGTTTGTGTTTCCACACCCAGTTCTCATACCCTAAATGAGGATAGGCCCCAAACAACACCATCATTGATCCAGACCAAGCTGAAGCCTCTTTGTCACATCCTGCTGCCAAGAGAGTACCACAACTCAAGCTGCATTTTTAGGGACAAATAGCATTGCTGACAGGCCCTTTAGCTTTTGGATGAAGGTACTGGTTATCCTCAGGGCTGCACCTATCTCTGTGACAGACTAGAGTCTGGGGTCCCTCTATGATGCTCCCCAGTCAGTGGTGTCTCGACTATACCTAAGGAAACATTAAGTTGATGAAGAAGGACTTTTGTTGCCACAGACTTCCCCTGTGGGGATCTTAGAACCTGTCAGATAAAGCCAAGTCTGTTGTCTGATGTTCCCAGTAACCGTTAATTAGTCAGGCAAGTAACAGCATACTACAAGCCCAAACATTTCCTTAAAGTCGGCAACAGTGGCTTCTCACCAAGTTCACTTGCTCCTGTGTAACTTTTACCTCAATGTTTTTTTTCAAGTAAATTGTCTATTGTATGTGACGGATCTTCAACCAGTTTAGTAAAGTTTTAGTAACGTGGTTATCCAATGTCTTGGGATTTGAGGGTTTATTTCCCGGCACCCTGATGACTGCTTCATTATAGTGTTGGTAAGTGAAGTTCATACAGTACTTCAACCACCATCATCACTGCACATCCACACCACCACCACACTTCTGGCGAACAATATCACTGCCAGCTCAGTATCCTACACATGGTCACTGTTCATTATTCATCCTCAGCTCTTATTCACCTTTGGTATCCCTACAACCTTGGTGTGTCATTAAACTTGCTTATTGCCCCCGTAATGGTAACAAGCACATTGATACCGAGGTGCAGGGAGGAAGACCAGCCACTGACTTTTTCAGACTGGTATTCTTTTCCTTATTGGAATGGAAGAAATTATGCTTGTGTGGATCTCTTTACATTAATTTGGCAGCCCTGGCTCTTCTTAAATCCTACTGAGCGCTAATGTACCTACAAGCAGTGAGGACATCTGGTTGGTTGCTGTTTCTCCATAGAGATTTCTTGACAAGAGCTGGTCCTGTTCCCTTTACTTCACTATTATTTTTTCCTTACTGACTCCTGTTTGTACTGCACCCATGCCTTTTCTTCCATATTGTCTGTATTATTGCAGGAAGTTGGTCCCCCAGCTTATATGTTTTTCATATCCTTTTATGCTGCACTTGTTTCTTATGGTGAAATCTGGCTGCATCTGGTTGATGTGCCCTTATATCGGCTGTGAGCCTTGTTTTCTACCCTTCTTTTTTTGTTTTGTTTCTGTAGCCATTTTGTTTAAAAAAACCACTGAATATGAAAATAAATCTTCAGGCTTTATACATAATAAAGTAATGCATTATTCACACATAAATCTATTTACTAAACAAGCATAATATGCAATAATGAAATTAATTTATGAACACCATGTGGCATACCATGATCTGCAAGATGAGCCAAAATGCTATTGAAGGAAGTATCAGATATAAACAAACACAAAGTAAGTAGGAACATCTTTATTCTTCAGTGGGGCTGCCATTACATACAATGGGCACTAGAGGTCGCATGTTTGCCACTGAAAGATTTGACTGACAATACAAGGCTTGCTATACAAAGACATTGCCACAAGATGACAAGTACAGAGGGATATATTCTATGTATCAGATTGAGGATTGTCTTAAACCTTTAATGCGCTGCGCTTATAGTGTCAAATCAAGTTTATTGAGATGCAAAAGATGTCGGGAAGCAACCAGGGAGCGGATAAACAAAATACAAAATGTTTTAGACATGAACAAATAAAACAAATTGTAATATAAAGTGCACATAGAAATGCAAGAGAAAGTTGGAAGTTACAACAGATCTTCGATCAGCCTTGTTTTGGATGTAAACAGTTTTTATTTTTGCGATTTGTTTTTTTCCTCTTCGCTTTTTAAAATCTGTAAATCTAATAAAAAAATTATTTGTGGTATCAAATTGAAAAAGAATCACTTTAATGCCAAAAAACCACAAGATGTCATGCCTAAGGAATAAATCGTTGCAAGACATTGTCTGAGGCAGAAGTACATAAAATATGCAGGTTTTACAGGCAATTAGAAACACATTTTTTGGCAAAGAATTGTCCAGGAGAAAAATGGAAAACTTTTTACATACTAAAGTATATTTGGCAGATCTATAATAAAAGTCTTAATTAACAGGAAAAATCATGACGCGAACCCAAATGAATGACTAATATAAAAGACTTTTAAGATCTATTGTCTGCCAGAGAGGACCAGTGTACCAAGATGTTTAATATAAACAGTATGGGGTACATTTATCAAAACCTGTCCAGAGGAAAAGTTGCTGAGTTGCCCATAGCAACCAATCAGATCTCTTCTTTCATTTTCCAGAGGTCTTTTCAAAAATAAAAGAAGCAATCTCATTGGTTGCTATGGGCAACTCAGCAAGTTTTCCTCTGGACAGGTTTTGATAAATCTCCCCCCCTATGTTTAATTAAATGGCACTCTTGGTTGCCAGATGGTTGGAAAAAACCCTGTGCAAAACTGCCTTTTGATACCCCCACTCCATTTTTATTGTGAGGCCCCCCCATATACCTCTGATGGAAATCTGTGATGCAGGGGCATTGCTAGCACCATGCATTCTCTGGACACAGATGCAGTCTGCAACAATTGGGGCACAGGGGACATTATTACTACAAGGGCCACAGTGGGTATTATTACTACAGAACAGGAGTGCTGCTATGGTCTGAAAAGATCTGGGGAGCCCCTTATGGTATATCTTATGATCTTCCACCCTAAAAAAGTATATATATTTATCTAATTTTTAAAACTCAACCATAGATACACACCCTTCCTCTTCCCCATGAGTACACTTTCCCTGGATATTACTGTTTCATGAAACTTTTTAACCTATAGATACATCAGTCCTGCCCCAAATAATCTGAATGTATAACAGTGTATCTCTGTATAATGCAGTCCTTCACTTACTAATAGCTCTATACAAGGGCCAAATAATCCCTCCAAATCATGATTACATGCATTTGACGAACAGACCAGTGTAACCAATATTCCGTCCATACAGTGACCATATAGTGGAAGATGCCATTATTATATAAGATATCTGAATCCCGTATATGTGTTTACAGTCATATCCATTGACTCACAAGTGACGTCTTTCCCTTTTCTTCTCCATTCAACTTTAATGATCAGTCTTCTGCTCCTTTTAATTTAGTATACTATAATATGCTCTCCCTGAGATGGCCCTAACTGTGCCTCTTGCTTACAATGCCCCAATTGTGATCTTATATAAAAACTAGCTTTTGCCCGCGGCTTTGCTCGCGATAAATTTGGGGTAACATAGATTTACTTTTTACGATCCTATAGTAATGAGGCCACTCTGGGTAAAGTCTACGGCATCAAAACAACCCGAAAAATTACATCTGCTGTTTCATGGAATTGAAGATCAACATCCTTTGAGGACTTTTACCGAGTCTACGTGCAGGGGAACCCGCCTTCTCGTGCTGCTTATATACTGCCAACAGTTCTCATATCCCATCCTCCTACCCCACCTCCTATCCTGATCTCCTATCCCGACCTCCTATCCCGTCCTCCTATTCCAACCTCCTATCCCGTCCTCCTATCTCCACCTCCTATCCCGTCCTCCTATCTCAACCTTCTATCCTGTCCTCATATCCCATCCTCCTATTATGTCCTCCTATCTCCACCTCCTAACCCGACCTCCTATCCTGTCTTCCTATCTCGTCCTCATATCCCTTCCTCCTATCCCATCCTCCTATCTCGACCTCCTATCTTGACCTCCTATCCCGTCCTCCTATCCCGTCCTCCTATCTCAACCTCCTATCTCGACCTCCTATCTCGACCTCCTATCCCGACCTCCTATCCCGACCTCCTATCCCGACCTCCTATCCGACCTCCTATCCCGTCCTCCTATCCCGTCCTCCAATCTCGACCTATCTTGACCTCCTATCCCGACCATCCCGTCCTCCTATCTCGACCTCCTATCCCGTCCTCCTATATTGACCTCCTATCTTGACCTCCTATCCCGACCTCCTATGCCGTCCTCCTATCTCTACCTCCTATCCTGTCCTCCTATCTCGACCTCATATCCCATCCTCCTAACTCGACCTCCTATCTCAATCTCCTATCTTGACCTCCTAACCCGACCTCCTATTCCGACCTCCTATCCCGTCCTCCTATCTCTTTCTCCTATCTCTTTCTCCTATCCCGACCTCCTATCCCGTCCTCCTATCCCATCCTCCAATCTCGACCTATCTTGACCTCCTATCCCGACCATCCCGTCCTCCTATCTCGACCTCCTATCCCGTCCTCCTATATCGACCTCCTATCTTGACCTCCTATCCCGACCTCCTATGCCGTCCTCCTATCTCTACCTCCTATCCCGACCTCCTATCCTGTCCTCCTATCTCGACCTCATATCCCATCCTCCTAACTCGACCTCCTATCTCGACCTCCTATCCCGACCTCCTATCACGATCTCCTATCCCGATCATCCCGTCCTCCTATCTCGACCTCCTTTTTCGACCTGCTATCTCGACCTCCTATCCCAACCTCATATTCCAACCTCCCATCCCGTCCTCATATCCTGACCTGTAATATGTGTACCAGGCATTTAAATATCTCCAGCCGTACGAAAGTTATGTGGGAACATACATTTCCCATTGATTTGCATGATACTTTAAACAAAAACCCCGACCCTCACAAATGGGGGTAGTTAAGTGTTAAATTAACTATCCTATTTTTTAAGTGGACATATAAGTAACATGTGACCAAGTATTATTGAAATATCTCCAGCCGTTTGGAAGTTATGCAGTAACATATATTTCCCATAGACTTGTATGGGACTTTAAAAAAAATAAATAAAAAAAAAAGACAACCCCTTTTTCACCCCCTTAAGGGTGGAATTTCGAAAAATCCTTTCTTATTCCTTAACACACCAACAGTACCCCAGTCATCAAAATTCCCCCTCTGCCCAATTAGCAAATATAATTATAATTCCCTCACTGTTCCCCCATGGAGTAGCCAAGCCTTACTGTGCCATTCCAGGCACTAATAATGCCCCCTGTCTACTGACATACTAATGATGTCCCCCCTTGTGCTCCATATCGAGATAATGACCCTTGTGCCCTCATATAACGGTAATGCCCTCTGTGCCCCCATGTACATATAAGGCCCTACTGTGCAACATATATACACCGATAATGTCCCCTGAGACTAACATTCTCATACTTACCTAGTCCTTTTCCCACAATGAACAAAGAAGCACTCTCTTTCAGACATCGGTCTGTGCAGGGATTGCCTTTCTACAGCTCATAGATGCCTGCATCTATGAATAAATGGGAGTGCGGAACGTTCCTGCTCTGCCATTCTACTGCATTGCATCTGTATCCAAAGTGAAGGGTAGAAGTCGTCCAGAGACACAGGGCACTGGTCTAAAACTCTGGGCTTGCATCCAAAAATTCCTGGTGCCAGCGACTGCCCTAACTACAGGAAATGTCCCGGTTACCTTTCTGCGGCCCCTAGTTAACTTCAAAAACACAGGGGCCGCTGGGAGACAGCACATGCAGGGATGTCACTGACGTCCCGTGCGTGTGCCCATAGGAAAAGAGCGGAGCAGCGAGGACACGCGCATGGTAAGTTACCAGCGGTAGGTCATCTTCAGTGCTCCGACCACCTCTCCTCCGGTCCGGAAACTATACTGTCAACCTAATGTCGGGGGGGGGGGGGAACTATACTGCTAACCTAATGTGGGGGGGGGGGAACTATACTGCCAACCTAATGTGGGGGGAACTATACTGCCAACCTAATGTGGGGGAACTATATTGCCATCCTAATGTGGGGGGGGGGGGGGGGGAAACTATACTGCCAACCTAATGTGGGGGGAACAATGAACAATACTTCCAACCTAATGTGGGGGAACTATGCTGCCAACCTAATGTGGGGGGAACTGAGCTGCCAACCTAATGTGGGGGGAACTATGCTGCCAACCTAATGTGGGGAGAACAATACTGCCAACCTAATGTGTGGGGAACTATTCTGCCAACCTAATTTGGGGAGAACTATGCTGCCAACCTAATGTGGGGGAGAACTATACTGCCAACCTAATGTGGGGGGAACAATACTTCCAACCTAATGTGGGGGGAACTATGCTGCCAACATAATGTGGGGGAACTATACTGCCAACCTTATGTGGGGGAACTATACTGCCAACCTTATGTGGGGGGAACTATAATGCCAACCCAATGTGAGGGTAACTATGCTGCCTACCTAATGTGGGGGAACTATGCTGACAACCTAATGTGGGGGGAACTATGCTGACAACCTAATGTGGGGGGGAACTATGCTGACAACCTTATGTGGGGGGAACTATGCTGACAACTTAATGTGGGGGGGAATTATGCTGACAACCTAATGTGGGGGGGGGGGAACTATGCTGACAACCTAATGTGGACCAAACTATACTTCCAACCTAATGTGGGGGAAACTATACTGCCAGCCTAAAGTGGGGGGAACTACACTGCCAGCCTAATGTGGGGGGGACGGGACTATGCTGCCAACCTAATGTGGGGGGGGGGAACAATACTGCCAACCTAATGTGGGGGGAACTATACTGCCAACCTAATGTGGGGGGAACTATACTGCCAACCTAATGTGGGGGGGAACTATACTGCCAACCTAATGTGGGGGAACTATACTGCCAACCTAATGTGGGGGGAACTATGCTGACAACCTAATGTGGGGGGAACTATGCTGACAACCTAATGTGGAGGGAACTATGCTGACAACATAGTGTGAGCGAACTATGCTGCCTACCTAGTGTGGGGGAACTATGCTGCCTACCTAGTGTGGGGGAACTATGCTGCGTACTTAAAGGGGTACTTCACTGCTAAACACCCAGCAGGGAAGGTGTTAAATAGCAGGCATCACTTGTTAACTCCTTGGGGGCTATAAAGTATACAGCCATCAATATAGATTGTTGTATACTGTATACAGTTAGGAGACGTTATGGTCACTACAGGCAGGACTGCAGAAAAGAATAAAAGACAGGAATGAGGAGGGTGACAGTCAGGCTTTGCTCACATTTTGCTTGGATAAAAGATAAAGTTTGTTAAAAAATGTTATGTGTGAACACAACCTGCATGCACTTTTCTTGTTTTCCAGATTTGTAAATGCAAAGGACTCGACTTGGTCAGGTTTGGTGGACTATGACCTGTATTTTTGCTTTTTAAATTTGGTCACAAAGGGCTGTGGGGAGGTAGATTTTGTAATTAAATTTATTTTGCTATCCCCCCTCCTTCCTTTTCTCTCTAACCCTCTCTTTCCTCCTGGTCTTTTCTCTACAAGTTTTTCTTGGTGGATTCAAAATAACCTGCTCTGTCTTCACAACCTTACCCAACGACGACAGCTTTACTCATTGGATCAATTTTATGTTGCACACTCCCCACCCCCCACTGAGTTTCTCCGCATTAGACAGATTTTTTCCTTCTATACGGCCCTCCTCCCTGCACCATCATTGATCTCCCCGACATTCTTTGAGACATGTATGTTATACTAACCTGACAGGCTGGGATTACTATCTTTACTGTATGTCCATTTAAATGCCCCCCCCCACTGGGCGGGAAACTGAAGTTTATGGTAGATTGGGAGCGGGACTTGGGCACTACCCTGTCCCTTGAACAATGGAGAGGATATTGCGAAACTTTGAGCCGGGGCAGTTGGCAGGTGTCTCTGATGGAGACGGCACTTAAGGTGCTTCATAGGACCTATTTTGTCCCCGCCAGATTACACACTATTTACCCACTTGTCTCTCCTCTGTGCTTTCGCGCATGTGGCATGACGGGCACGATGTATCATGTGTGGTGGTCATGCCCTGTGGTGTCCTCCTTGTGGACTAAAGTACACGATCTTTTAACTTCTATTTTTGCATGTCATATACCGGAGACACCTGCCTTTTGTCTGCTGGGCTTGAAACCTGCCAGAATGAAGTTCAAGATTTTCCGTTTAGTTCAGCTTATTCTCTTGGCCACCAGAATCCATATTGCATCCCAATGGAAACAACAGTCTTTACATTTCTCAGGGGTTTTACAAAGGATTAACACCATAATGTTATATGAGAAATTGACTGCTATTAGGGAGGACACAGTATCTCGTTTTGAGGAGGTGTGGGAGCCCTGGTTTACTTCCTCCCATTGTCCTGACATGCGCCATAGCCTGTCCTTGTATTGACTAAATAGGTTTATGTCCCCGCTCGGGATGGTACTGTTTTTTACTTCTGCTATATGGTAACTGATAGCGTATTTCATGTCTTTATCTCTATGTACGCCACTAGTTTGGTTCACTTTTGTAGGTCATGTTGACCTTACTTTATTCTGTTTAATGCTTGTACTTATGTACATTCCTTTTTGATTCAATAAAAGCTTCATGGTTTGACCGTAAAATTTATTTTGCTAGTGTTGTGTTTTTATTTGGCTTACTTAGGCTTAGTAGTGGAAGCTGTCTCATAGACAGAGACCATTACTAAGCTGGGGCTTAGCATTAGCCCTCAAAACTGCTCTCGCTAACCCCCACTTATTATTTTGGTGCCCACCATCAACAAACGTACATAGAAAACCTGGGTACCATCAGGCTCAGAGCGTCAAAATTGCGCTCTGTTTCTAGGTGGTGGCAGGCTGGTGTTATTTAGGCTGTGGTGGGCCAATATAAATGGCCCTTACCACCCTGGTAATCAGGCTTCTGCTTGGTTTGGAGGGGACCCCACACGTTTTTATTTATTTAGTTAGTTACAAAAAAAACATGGTGTCCCCCTGTTTTCAGTAACCAACCAGATACAAAACATGTGCTTTGACACATGTTGTCAGGCTATCTTAACTGATAAAATTATATGAAGCTGTTTACTTCTTTCCAGTCTGACCCTAGTGCTCTCTTGCTATGGGGATTTGCTCATGCTCTGGACAGTTCTGGACAGAGGTGTCAGCAGAGAGTACTTTTGTCAGACTGGAAAGAACTACACAACTTCCTCTGTAGTATACAGCAGCTGATAAGTACTGGAAGGCTAAAGATTATAACATAGAATAATTTGTCTGTTTAACTTTCTGGCACCAGTTGATTTGAAAACATTTGTTTTCCACCGGAGTACCCCTTTAACATAGTACTACAATAAATTTCACAGCAAAAATATATTTTTGTGATCTATTTGAGAATATGCTATGTTTAACTGCTTTTGGAAGACCTCCATTGGTAAGCTTTTATGCTTGCTCACTAGATAAAAAATGTATTTAGCGAGCATGCATTTATTTCGTGATTATAGTGATAATGACTTTAACAAATTATGTGACTGTCTGTCCCAGTCCATTAAACTAAAATAGTCTGCCTTAGTCTGCCTCCATAGAGACACCATACAAAATGTGCAGATACCCACCTCTCCTGGTTTCATCACATTTTTTTTTTCTTTTTTCACCTGGCCCAGGCCAGCCACAACCCTTCACCGCAGAACCTGCAACACAAATATCTTAGGCTGCGTACTTTTCCAGCATCCTCCTCCCATTTACCCTACTTATAGGGTCCCAAACAGTAATAATTCTGTTGATTAGCATCACGCACAGTAAAGTGGGTTGGTAAGTAGGTTGGTAGGGATGGGTAGTTCAGGTGGGGAGGAGTAAATAGGTTTACCACTAAAGAAGCTTGCACCATATTGGTAGTTTACGTATGTATGACATCCCTGCAAGTAGCTTGTCATGTAAGAATCACACACAATACCGCCAGACTTCTGACAACTCCCCCCCACATACACACACACACACAATGCCTCCAACCTCACCCAAATACTTCCAGCCTCCTCCACACACAATGCCTCGAGCCTCCCCCACACACAATGCCTACAACAACCCCCTACACACACACACACTCACACACACAATGGGGGAGATTTACCAAAATCTGTCCAGAGTAAAAGTTACTGAGTTTCCAATCAATCAGATCGCTTCTTTCATTTTTCACAGGCCTTTTCAAAAATGAAAGAAGCAATCTGATCTGGGCAACTCAGCAACTTTTCCTCTGGACAGGTTTTGATAAATCTCTTCCAGCATCTCTCCACACTCCACACTTACAATGCCTTCAGCCTCATTCCTCACACAAAGCCTCCCCTTCACACACAATGCCTCCAGCCTTCTCCACACACAACGCCTTGAGCCTCCCCCCTCCCCACACAATGCTGTCAGTACCCTGTATGTAGGACCCCCTGCAGGTAGCTTGAACCCTGTATTTAAGACCCACCGGCAAGTTGCTTGAACCCCTTATGTAGGACCCCCCTGTAGGCAGCTTGCAACCTGCATGTATGACCCCCCCCCCCCCCTGTAGGTAGCTTGCACCCTGTTTGTAGGACCTCCCCTATAGGTAACTTGCAACCTGTATGTAGAACACCTCCTATAGATAACTTTAAACCTATATGTAGGACCTATGGCTGCCGTATTTTGGTTCCTGGTTTTATTTATCTGGCCAGGTAGGTTAGCTGATAGGTCCCGCACCATCTGAGAAACCTTGGCGTGGTGTGCGGGCTCAAGTGTGTCCTTCATATAAGGATATACCGGCTAATGTCTCAGTTTTACATCAGTTTTGAGGTATAGCTAATGTCATTGTTTACATTAACCACAGTAGTGAAACCATATTGTGATCCATAGGTGTAGGTCCTCCACTCCAACGTAGGTGCACAACTGTACTTGGGGTTGAGCACCTTGTATCACCTTAGATCACGTCAATGTAACTATATGTAGGACCCCCTTACATTCTAGCTAGGACTGTCATGTAACATGTGCCTGGCAGGTCTGCGTCCACCACCCCCTTGCTCATGTCACTGTGTGCTGTCAACTGTTACTCTACATCCCGGACCACCTACTGTCACCATGGATCCAAAGGTCTTGTACCTGCGCTGGGTGTCCAGAGGCACTGTGGTATCCTTTTCCTGCCTCTCTGTGTGCTGATTTGAAAAGAGTTCAGGCTGCGCACTGTACATCAGATGGGGTCAGTGGGCTAAAGGCTGGGTGGGATATTAAAAAAAGAATTCCCCGCCATCTTTTTCTACAGAATGTTGCAGCACCCTGGCATGGTCTCATGGCACCCTGGGGCACCCCAGTTGGGATTCACTGCCCTAAATAAATATAGATCCCTAGGGTTCCTAAACTCTAGACCCCAGACTAGCTCTCCTATAAAAAAAAAAAGACCTCCTAAAGAAATTGACGCTTTACAGCTCATTAAAAATAATAGAGCACAATCCTGAACCCCTAAAAATACCAGGCCCATTTAAATGGGGCTCATCTTTATAGAGACTTTAGACTGCTCAATTATCTGGACTCCCCTTGAAACCATTTTTCTACAGACCACACACCTCTTATATATATAATATGTATACAGACCCCGAATAAGACATGCAGATGGTCACCTCTCCCTGTTCCCTTACAGTAATGACTGGAGTGTGTGGATTCCAAGGAGGATCTGACCTAATGTGGTCATGTGTCTGGTTAGAGTGTATGGGTTGCTCGGTTACAGGGTTATATTTTAGGCATATCCCTGTATCTAACCCTCTCATGTGTGATACAGTTCTCAAAACACGGTGCATGTGATGTGATATTCTCTAATCCCACTGTCACTGCGCCCACTATGCTGCTGGATGATGGCGTATGTAGGGAAATCTCACACACTGCCTGAGCATAAAGAGACTAGTATAATCGTATTAGTAGAGAAAGCATTTTGGGAGCTGTAATCCACTGGTTTTCTAGGCTGACTTTTTATGTAATGACAATCTGTGAAGGTTAAAGTGTTGATGAGGAGATATAATGCGTCGGTTGGATGCAAATGATCATCAGTAATGTTCAGGCATTATCGCCATGAGGGACATCATTAACCACAGGAAGCCTTTTATTCACAAGCCCCTTTCTGTCAGTCTCCATTAAATAAAAATATATATATATTTTCATTTTACTAAAGATCTTATACCTAGTGTGGTGTCTCTTTTTGCCCATTTTTTTTTACCTAAAGTGAAAACCTCGATATTGGGAATAACAGTAACAACATTTCCTGTTACTTACAAAATATTCTGTATTTCAGATCAAAATGCAGGTATTCAAAAGAAAAGGCCACCAAAACAGCTTTTTTTTTTTTTTTTTTGCTATAGAAGAGAGATGGATAGACGGATGCGTGTATCCTGGACTTAATGAAGCACAGTGGACCAACACCAACAGATGACATGGCTCCCCAAATCATAGTAACTGAGGGGGGCTTTGAGGTTTTCAAGAGCTGTAAGCCATAATCATCACAATTATGAGAAATCACGGCTTGAACTATCGCGCTTTGCATGTAATGAGTCTCTCTCATATATTAGTTTCACCTTTTAAGTTGCATTACTGAAATAAATGAACTTTGCACAATATTCAAATTTTTCGAGTTTCACCTAAATGTGTTCATGAAACATTAGAAGCCACAATTCACTGGATTTTGCCTTTTAACTGAAGCCTGACTTTCAAAAGATAAAAAGCTATGGAGCTTCTGTATGTAAATGTCATGACCGACTGGGGGGACAGGGAGAGTGAGCCCTAAGCTGTCCCTAGTAACACTCTCCCTGCCTACTTGCCCATCCACCCTAAATGGGGGTTCGACAACTTGGAACCGGTCCCTCCCTGCGCTAAAGTGGAATGGGCGTAAAACAAAAGATAATATAAATAGGTCATAGGACAGAAATAGAACGGGAATACAAAAAACAGAACAGATAAACCAGACAGGATACAAATACTAACAAAGCAGAATAAAGTGTATTAACAAACAGTTCACAAACCGGAATCCAGATAAATGGCAGATATGAATAAATGAACTAGACAAGATATAAAATGAGTAAATAGCAGAAGCCAGGAAATGCAGGGGATGAACAGAAGAACTGAATGTAAACAGAAAACTCCTCAGTAACATAGAACACTGTTCGCACTGGACTAAGATAACTAACATGAACTTAATAAAAACGGATACAAGAAAACCAAACTCTACAACGTAGAGGAACACTGGTCAGGATATTAGACAGGATATTTTTAAAGATACAAGACAGGATAAATTCAAAACCAAACTCCACTATGTGGAGGAACAGGACAGGATTCTCACAGTGTGAACGCAAACTAAGCAAAGCAGAACAGACATACAAATCTCAAAAACAGACAGAAGTCCTAAAAACTGAGCCGACTAAAATCGAAATCAAACAGGCATAACCATGGTTAAAACTCAGATAAATACTAAGACAGACAAAGCAAGGTGCATCATAATACAGACATTATAGTATCATTATTGCACAAATAACTAGCACAGAGTTCAGGTAAACTCAGGTTTAAATAGCCCCACCAGAACAGTCATTGGCTGAGAGCATTAATTAAGGGGAATAGCACAGAAACTAGATCTGAACAGTGCCTAATGTCTGAATAGACACCTAAAACAGAAGAATACAAAAACAGACATTGCAGTAAAATTCTGCATCTCTATAATTTATCTTTTTTGCTGTTCTTACACATTGTACATGTGAAAATAAATATCCTGTTGTAACATGTAGACTGCATGCTGTTGTTGACTAATCTGTTTTTCCACCGAATCTCTACTGTCATTTACATATTAAAATTGTTTTCCCGGCTACACCATTTCTAACAACAAAAAAAGACCCCCATCAATCCTTAGAGCAGAAAGCCATGTATTCGATTGACACAAAACGAACACTTCAGTCAAAGTAAACTCAGTGATGAAAACTTTATTATCACAAACAGAGTGGTTTCTCCCCTTTATATCTGAAACCAGCATTCTGCAGAGTGTCAGGCACACGTTATGAACACAGTACATTAGTAAATCCTATGGAGAACATTTACAGATAATTAGAATATAAGGCAGTTGAAGTGACAAACAGTTACTCCTTATATCTTTGATGTAAATTAAATACTGAATTTAGGATATACCTTGGCCATACCACTAGCTGCTCAGATGATGTGATCTCCAACCTGGGGCTCTTCAACTACCAAAGTAGTGGTTTTGCAACAGTTGGATAGCCAAAGGTTGGAAACTACTGCTCAAATGTGTAATTGGGGATAAGCAGTGCAGCTATGTGTCATATCCAATTTTATTAAAGACTGATTTTAATAAATAAACTATTAAAGGAGTACTGCAGCCATAGAAACGTATCCCCTATCTGCGATCTCCTGTACAGGGACCTGGCATTACCACAATTCTGCGCGGCTAATGTGCGTGTCCTTGACCGCAGTGAGGTCAATGACACGGCCTCTCCATACAGCTCTATGGGAGAGGCGGGGATGCACGAACGCTGCATCTCCACCTCTCCCATAGAGATACATGGAGGGGGCATGATGGCAGAGTCGGGGTCCTGTACATGAAGTTGCGGGCGGCTCCCAGCATTCAGACCCCCTGCGATCAGACACTTATCCTCTATCCTGTGGATAGGGGATAAGTGTCTATGGCTGCAGATCTACTTTAAGTTTGAATGTTGTTTCTTAATTTTCACTACATGCATAAACATATACAGTATATAAGTAGTTGGCAAATAAATAAATAATACACAAGGAATTCTGAGGAGGGCTTGGAAACCTACAGTGTTCACTGAAATGTAGACTGTCACCATCCAGTGAAGTTTTCCAATTGTTTGTTAATAGCCATGAAGTACAGCAAGTAAAACTTCAGTTTTCCCGAAATATAACAAGGTCAATAATGAATTGACCCTTAGGGTGAATTCATATGTTCAAGTTTTTAATTGCAAGTATTGAATACAAAGCCAGAAATGGATTTGAAAAAAGGGAAAGTCTCATTTTTTATGTGTGTCCACCATGTATGATTTTTTCCTGACTTTGTATTCAATAATTGCAATTAAAGGGGTACTGTGGCATTTGTTTCTTATCCCTATATGCCCTGGATGCTGCAAATATGTATACATCACACTGCCGCTCAGCCTATCATAACCCAAATCGGGTCATCATTGCGCCCGGTAGTTAGCTGAGCTACAGTGTCATGTGTTGGGCCTCAGAAGAAGGAAGAAGACCGGGCAGAGGACAGTTGAGCGATATCGTTGGCACAGGGCAAGCAGCCATAGGTAAATTAAAGTTTATTTTGATATTTGTTTATTTTGATATGTGTGGACATTATGGTGGCACATTATTTGTTCATACTATGGGCATGTTTGTGCCATCTAACAAGTGTTGTGCCATCTAACCTCATTAGATGTATAGGTGTCAAATGGAAAAGATGGTAAGGTTGAGACAACCATATTTTGGATATGCAAATAAATATGTATACCATAGACAAAAATGGCGGAATTGGATTTGCTTATCATATTGAGCTAGTTAATTAGACAGATTGTTTGCTCATCTAACAGTGGGGTTACCCCATGATTTATGCTGAGAGTCTCAGTCATGGCAGTTAACCATACGAGATACATGAAGAATTCAGGGATTGCCATTTCAACCACCACAGATGAATTATAGGAGGTGCCGCTACGAGAAGAATATGCGTTTTAATAATTAAACAGCAGGGTGTAAATAATTCATTGCTTAACTTTTTTTTTCTTTCTGCTTGTCGACAGCTTAAAGTGACCTATCATTGTAAAATGTGTGATAATCTGGGAAACATCTAACAGTACAGAAGGAAACTGGTAATAAGAATAGGTTTGGTGCCGTCCTTATGGAGGTCAGAAGGAATCATACAAATAAACATTGGCCCTGAGTTACTAAGAGTGTCGGGTTATTTTCAGAGTGTTGAAAGCATGTAGCATGATATTAAATTCTGTCGCACAGGGGGAAAAAAAGTGTCGCACAGGAAAAATAAAAGCAAATAAATAAACTCTGTACCAGGATGTAACTTACTTTACATTCATGGTTGTTAATGGGTTAACAAACAAAAAGTAAAAAAGAAAAAAAAGGAAATGAAAGCCAAAGGAAAAAAAAAAAAAAAAAAAAAAAAGGAGAAATTCCTAAAAAATAAATATAAAAAATAAAAGAAAAAAGTAATATAAAAATCTACTAAGGGGACAAAGTAGGAGAATTTTCAAAAAACACCACTTTTTAATAGATTCCCCACACCTCAAGGCAGTCGGGTTTTCAAGTTCAGTATTTCACAATTTTTCTGGTGGGTTTTTAAATACAACTGTCAAGTTTTCAGGAAAATGTCAGGAACATGCCCCTAATTATGCAAACCACGCCCCTTAAGTAGGGTTAAAAAAAAATACTCTGAGTAATTAGAAAACTGTCGGATTTTTACCAGTAAAATGTGTCGCAGAGGACGGGAACATGTTAGTAAATCAGGGACATTATTTCAATAGAGACAATAGAGAACAATACCATATGTTTCCAAATGTGGCTTAAGCTGGCCATAACATGAGATAACGTGAGAGGTCTCCCATAAGGGTGAGGGAAAGATATGTGTATGGGGTGATGTACCAAAGACAATCGTTTGCCACTTTGCACAAGTATTCATTGAGATTTTATTTTATTTTTTTCTATATGCATGGCTGGCTTTATTGGCCACTCCTTGTGCAATGAACAGATTAGGCTAGGTTCACTTTGCCGTTTGCATCAGCTCTTTTTTTTTCGAGATGAACGGACCCTGTGCAAACGGCTACTGCCGAGTCCCGACGGACCCCATTCACTTGCATGGGGTCTGTTGGTGATCGGGTAATTTTACAGGAATTTTGCAGAGAAAAAAAAAAAAGTCATTGAACTATTTTTTACTATTCTATACTCCAGTCAGTCCCGTCCAAATAGCGGAGTCTGACAGCGATGTGAATGAGCACTTAGTAGGCAGTTATGTAAATAGAACTTCTCAGGAGTAGCAAAACACCACAGAATATCAATCAAAGTGGGCAAAGTCTTAGGCCTAGTTCACAATAGAGGAAAACTTGTGGAACACATGAGCAGACCTTCAGCAAATAGCATGTTATGCCAACATCTGCCACCGAAAATTCTGCCACGTGCACAATGCAGCAGAATCCCATTGAAAACAATGGGACTCTGCTGCAACAGAATTTCTAGCGGAATAGTGACACATCACTATTTTGCATGTGTTTTTCTTCTAAAGCTCCCATTAAAATCAAATGGGAGCCTCAGGACAAGCCCCTACGCTGCAGTGCTGTCACACCAACATGGATGTGAAAATGCATCCATATTACACTAGTGTTAAACCGGCTTAACATACACAACGTTTTCTACTTGCTAAGGCAATTTGACATGAAAAATGCCCTACATCCCCCTCCTCCCTATACTATTGAATAACACTCCCAGATAATTTCACATTTTTTTCATAGAAAATAGGACCCCTTTAAGAGTTTCAATCCTGATTTAACTTTTTTTTTAACAATTAATTACAAGTAAATAAAAGTACATGCATTCGTGCTCATTAGGTTGACATACACATGTAAAACCTGTGCAAAATGTTCTAACATTTGGTTGACAATTGTATATACTTGACAACGGAGACGGAGTCTCATGAACTTCAAATTCTTGCTTTCTATACAGGGCATAAAACCCTTTAGGGTGCGTTCACACACTATTTGTTTTTGCGGGTTTCCGCTGCATATTTGAAAGTGAGCGGGCTCTTCTCGGCTGTCCGCAGCAGATTTTCCATGGAGGAATTTATGCTGCGGAAAATCCGCCGCAAGCCCCATTGAAGTCAGTAGGGACTGCGGCGGATTTTCCGCAGCGTAAATTCTGCTGCGGAAAATCTGCTACGGACAGCCGAGAAGAGCCCGCTCACTTTCACATACGCAGCGGAAAACCCGCAAAAACAAAAAGCGTGTGAACGCACCCTTAAACCACATTAAATGCAGCCGTGGGCTTTAAAGGAAATCTGTCAGCAGTATCGCCTGCACTAAAGCTCTCACACAGGCTTGTAGTGCGGGAGATGCTGATCAAAATGATATTCACGGCGTCCAGATTCGCCAGTCATTCTGCCGCAATTCACTTTTTTCTTTTTATGCAAATGAGGGCCTTGGGGCATGGGTGGAACTCCGAACTGAACTAGGGGCATGCTGACATCATCTTCGCCGGGCGAGCGCTCCATCAATATTCATAACCTCCCTCCCTGCTCTTGCGCCCCGTGTTAGTGTACGGCGCATGTGCCGTACACTAACATAGGGCGCAAGAGCAGGGAGGGAAGCAGCGCATGCGCCATACACTAACACGAGAAGGGAGGGGGGTTATGAATATAGATAAACCAGGTGGAGCGCCCGCCCAGTGAAGATGATGTCAGCATGCCCCTAGCTCAGTTCAGAGCACGCCTATGCCCCAAGGCCCTCATTTGCATAAAAAGAAAAAAGCGAATTGCGGTGGAACGGCTGGGCAAATTTGGATGCCGTGAGTATCGTTTTGATCAGCATCAGCTTTAGTGCAGGTGATGCTGCTGACACATTTCCTTTAAACTTGCATCTTTAAATCTGAAATGCATTTAATTATTCTTCATTGATAGATTTTTTTTTTATGCCAAATTTGCCTTCTGCATTTCGATAATCAAAGGGTGTTACTTGGTTACCCTTCAGTCCAGAAAATACATCTCAGTTTACATTTATGTATTTGTAGAGCTCGCACTGACCTCAGTATCAACCTTATAAGGGTTCCAGTCTCCTATTCCTAGTAAAGTAATGGCCACGTGTGCAAGCTCTCTTCATTGAAGTCTATAGGAAAAAAAAACTTGCCCTGTGAAAAAGCTGCCCGAGAGTTTGGCACTGAACAAACTTGTGACTGAAACACTCACCTACTAAGATTAGGCAAGGTATAGGAAGACCCACTGGGAGTAATACAAGTATTATGTCTTCCACCCATAATGCCTTCTACATACACTGGACCACTTCTACCCTACAGTATACAGGTAACAGCACTTTATATGTCATCTCTAGTACTACAGTAATGGTGCACATAAAAGATCACATCAGATTACAGTAGATACAGGAAATTACACTTGAGATATATAGTAGTATACCCAAACCTGCATTTCTGCTCCCTGCTGCTCTCCAGTGTGACCAGCTGATTCACACTGGGATTTACTGTGTGGACCAGTGGTCACCTCCTCAATGTAACCCCATAACATTCACTGAGGATCTCATAGAGTTACACTGAGAAAGTTATGTCAGGTCCACACAGCAAGCACTGAGTCAATTGGTTTCCGTAGTTAGTTTAAAAGCAGTGGAATAGCAGAACCACCAGGTAAGAAGGGCAGCAGGGCGGCCATTTACCCACACTATGCTTATGCTGGGAGGGAATAAACTTTTGGAGGGAGTGTTGCTTTAATAGTGATACATACATACATACTTTAATAGCCACATATGTTCAGTTTGGCCAAGGTAGCGGTTCTGGATCTATCATGGGACTGCACATTATATAATAACAAAACCCCCTGTCTGTAGGTGGGAGTGATCTCTGGGGTTAGTTATGGGACTATTTTTATAAACCCTTCCTGGTAATTATAGGTGCAAAATGCAATATTAAGCGTAGCGCCAATGTTTCACTATGTTTTAGGAGTTAGCAATTTTCTGCTTGATATCCTACAGCTAAAGTGCTGATGCATTGAGTGGGCACCATAGTCCTATTCTTCACACAGCAAAAGTCCCACTGTAGTCCCTTCTAAAGTTGTCCTACAATGGACATTATTCACCATAGGTGATAAATGTCTGATGGCTTTGGGGCTCCACTCCTGGAACTCCCACCAATCAGTAGAATGAGGGGTCTCATACCCTCTGTTTTTCCTCACAGCACAACAACAGTAAGGAAGTGTTAGAATGCAGTGGTAGTCACGAATGTGCCCTGCCTCTCCATTCATTGTCAACTGGGCTGACAGAAACAGCCAGATGCTGTACTCAGCAGTCTTTATCAGTCTTATAGATGTTGACTTGATACATGGTTAACCCCCTGAATGGGTTTGGGTGCTATATTGCATAAACTCGATTTTGCAAACCAAGCAATATTGGGACCCCAAAACAGATTCTAAAGGAGCTAGTTCATTATAAATTTAAAGGGGTACTCCCGTGGAAAACTTTTTTTTTTTTTTTAAATCAACTGGTGCCAGAAAGTTAAACAGATTTGTAAATCACTTCTATTAAAACATCTTAATCCTTCCAGTACTTTTTAGGGGCTGTATATTAAAGAGAAATCCAAAAAAGAAATGCATTTCATTTGATGTCATGACCACAGTGCTCTCTGCTGTCCATTTTAGGAACTGTCCAGAGCAGGAGAAATTCCCCATAGCAAACATATGCTGCTCTGGACAGTTCCTAAAATGGACAGCAGAGGTCAGCAGAGAGCACTGTGGTCATGACATCAGAGGAAATGCATTTCTTTTTTGGATTTCTCTTTAATATACAGCCCCTAAAAAGTACTGGAAGGATTAAGATTTTTTAATAGAAGTGATTTACAAATCTGTTTAACTTTCTGGCACCAGTTGATTTAAAAAAAAAAAAAAAAAAAAAAAGTTTTCCACGGGAGTACCCCTTTAATGTCTTCAAAGTCCTCTTTAGGGTACATTCACACATACAGGATCCTGCGCAGATTTTGATGCACAGGATTTGTAACTGCAGATTAGAATCTGTGTTCAGTCATTTAGTTTACATTGAAATCTGCAGCAGAAAATTCTGCACATCAAATCTGCGTACGTGTGAACGTACCCTTAGACATATGTGCTAGCTGCCTTCTAGCACATATAGAGTTGTTGTGTTTGGCCCATCCAAACACACTGCTTCCTATACTTGATGATGACATAGAGGCACAAAGTGGTGAAGTATACAGGACCCTATGTAGTCTCAGATAAGATCTTGATCCAATAGCAAATGAGTTTACAAATGTTCCTTAAAATGAAACATTAAATCTGATTGGTCGCTATGGGCAAGACATATGTTCTGAGACAAGTCTAAGGCCCAACAAACAAAATGACTACCAACACTGGTAAGGTGATAAGGAGGTTTCTGGGCTCAAATAACTGAGCAAGTATAGTGCTTTAACCTACTAACATCAATAACATCTACACAGCAAAAATGGGAAAATTGCAGCAAATGTAATGGTGCATGCAAAACAACACATTTTTGTGTTGCCACGTCTCTTTTGGTGCAACAAACATTAAGGAGATGGGGCACCTGACCCTCCTTTATTAGTATGGTTGGAAAGATGCTACAAAGAGCTGCTCTCACTTGGTACAATCTTGGGGGTTCTGCCTCAAACATGGGTTCTTATCAGTTGACAAACTATTTAAGATACAGTCTTGAAATCTACTCAAGGTACCAGTGACTTAGTAATTGTACTGAGGAAAATAGTGAGTTGCATGCAAACAAACCATTCACTCCTTCCTTGCAATCATGGGGACCAAATTTTAACAAAAGTATACTAGGAAGCTAGGAAACTACTTGTGTTCAGTTCATAAAGCCCTACTTACAAATCCCAAGAATAGATTTATTTATGGTGACCAAACTGGATTCTGTACATGGAAGCATCAGATGGCAAATTACATAGCGATAAATGTGTCCTGTATGATCACATCAGGCATAGGTTGGAATAGCAAAATCTAAAGAGGCATTCCATTTTTCTTTCTCTCTCTATTTATATATTTATATAAATGTATATATATATTTATAGGTATAGGATTATATTTTTCAAGAGGGTTGGGTTGACATATAAGGATCACCGTAGAATTTTTTTTTTCCGGGAGGGGATTTGGGATAGGAATACTCCTTCTGTTTTGCTATAACCTTACTGTATTGCTGTATTTAATGTGTCTTCTATCCAGGCATGTGTGTCATCAACAATAAAGCACATGTGTGAACATGAAGATACAAATAATGCTCTTACTCTCCCGCAGAAAGATAAATAATAGAATATTTCCCAAGTCACTTACGATACATTAAGTTACATGGAGTATTGCAATTATTCAGCATCACATCCCTAGGAAGCCATCTCATTCTTATATAACAAGCCCTGCATACAGTTCATATAACTGCAACTTGCTTGTGTTGCATGGAAGACTGTTAAATCCAAGGTTATTATAAGGTCCACCTTAGCACGTAGATTAGTATAACATGAAAGCGATATGTTCATCTGTTGGACATACTGTGGATAATTGGAAGTAGGGATCTCCTGGCAAGGCAATGCATGAAGACATAGCGTGCATGCAGATGCGCTTACTCTCCACAGTGTCAGGCCCTTTTAGCTGCCTGTGGGGGTCAGTATATGCCTTGCAATTAAATGGTTAACACCATCGCTTTAAGGATTCAGTGGTGCTAGTGCAAACAGAAAGATGGCATTTCATTCTCTAAAAAAATCTACTGATTATGCAATCTTCAAAACCTAAATCTTTTGTCATGCAGGATGTAAAGTTAAAAAGGGAAACATATATGTTATATAGGAAAAGGAATACTTTATCAGAAAAGATATGGAAAATGAACTGAGATTCTCCTGTACAGCAGTACAGTTGGCAGATGGCATGATGGATGATAAATCTGGATTAAAAGGATGTGTCCATCAGCAGCACGTTCCATAATATGTCAACATACAAAATATAGTAATGTTACCCAATGATTCCTCCTTCTACTGAGTTACAGGTCTATGAGATCCTTGGTAAAGGGGAGTACGAGCAGTTTGTGGCTAAATGCAAGAAATAAATCCTTGGCAAAACATCTCAGTTCATGAAAGTTTAACCACACAAACTGCCAATACGATGGCAATAATTAGGACTGAACTAAAGACCACCCCAGCCAAAAGTTTACTCAGGTCACAAATGGCCTTGTGCTCTTCTGTAGATATGGTTCCAGGAGATGATGCCCCAGCACCGGTTGCACACTTGAGTTCTGCCCCTGGGTTTTGCTTAGCTTCCACAGTCCATTGGGGAACACCAACCTTCATTTCCATCTCATGCATCATCTCATCTACTTGTTTGATTTCATTCTCCAGGTCCTTAAGGTCCATCACATCAATATTGTGTTCGCCATCATATTTCATATTCTGAACGCTCATGGCCCTTGCCGCCACCCCTGAGGTCCCCCCACTCATGCCAGTCTGTATGAGGTGCTTTTTGGGTATGTTTAATGGGAACTCCTGACCGAGTTCCAGGGCTCTTCTCATATCAGTCTCAAGGAGGTCCATGCAGGTAGAAAATATGACCCATAGCCTCTCAAACTCAGCCTTGTCTTCTTTGCTAAGACTGGAGTCCTTCAGAGTGCTGGTCAGCTTATTCCTATTGGCAACTGCTAACTCCTGAGCTTTCTGTCTAGTCTTCTTCAACTCCTCCCGTAAATTCTGGGAGTCAGAGGTGCCACCTATTGTAAGTACTAGATGCCTGTAGCATGCTGTCACTTTATTCAGAGCATCCAGTAATGCCTTACACTCCTCCTTCAGCATCTCCTCTGAGGAACCTTACAATCCCAACTGATAAGATAACTGGTGGAATCCTCAAGAACTGCTGAGGGTACAGTACTCCATGTAGAACATCCTTGGGGAATTCTGGAAGTTTGGCATCTGCTGGTTTTGGAAGAACAGAATGGTCTGTGCAAAGTCTGCAACACTATCCTGGGAGTCCAACTCTATTAAGAGGAAACCCTGTTCTTGTGCAATATCATAATCCATGTAAAGAAATCAACAGCAGCAGAAAAGAAAGATCTCCCTTCTCCAGATGAAATGTCTGTTTCTTCAGAGTTTGATGGTTCTAGAAGTCAAATTGCCTGTAAGACTCCTGCAGAGTTTTATATTAGAAGGACTTTAACCACATCCATCTTCAGGTCCTCATTCCTATATCCAGAGTCCTTTGCTGCAACCTCCAGGACTCAGCAGGGAGCTGTCCATGCATCCAGCTCTCAGCTCTGCACAGCTTGGAATAGCCACCACCTGCAGAAGTCACGTGAGGACAACACATATAGGGAGGAGGGCATGGGAAAACCCACTCTAATTCAGCATCCGCCATCTTTGCTAAGGGCAAAGTCAACTTTTTTTTTTTTTTAGTCAAATGTCATTGAAATGATATATAGTGTTTGTGTACAAACAAACGACTCCTCTGATGCTTTCATGCACAGTTAATTTATATAGCCCTCATTTACATTTGGCTTCTGTATTTTAATATAGTGTTTGTGTACAGTTTAGTTTTAAAGTACATACGTCATACCAGCTCTTACAAAAAAAAAAAAAATCCTCATGAAAATGATTTTTTTTTTTAAATCTGTTTTCGGGCAACATGAAGGAGCTTATTTTCCAGGAACAAAGATGGCCACGCGTCAGTGACGTAGCCGCCTCAACTACCTCTAGGCCTTTAGTATTTGATAAAACCTCCTCTAGCTCCTTTTTATTGGCTAAGATGAATGTCACTCACGTTGAGACGCATGCTCATTGGTTGTCGTCAGTGTTGCCTGTCCAGCTCAGTGTTATGCTCCGGAGAGCTGGGTTGAAGGAGAGCGGCTCCCGCTGAGGAGATGTCACCGCGCTGAGTGAGTACGAGAACTTTCCTGCCGTCACTAGGTGAGGGCTTCATACTCTCCCGGGAACCTTATGTGGACATGGTGACAGGGGGGGCCACACTGCCCTCTCCGGGAGGGGAACCAAGCATCAGGTTGGGCGACACATATGATTTGTTTACATGGAGCTACAATGTAGATTAGGCCAAGGCATGAGGTGACACCTCCAGGACTATGTGGTCACCTGTGCGTGGAGTGTCTGGGGATAGGGGGCCACTTTATATGATTTGTTGTCTTTTCCTTTTTAATAGTCAGTAGAATACTTTATGACATTCTTGGGAATTCTTCTTTAATTTGTAGATCCGGTAACTTCCATTGAAAATACATTTCTTGCTCTAGATACGTTTCTACTATAAGTTTTTTTATTTGTTTATTGGAAATGGTGTCCAAGGATGAGGTGGACTCAGATGCTTTCCTATAGTAATTGATGGGTCACCAGCAACTGGATCATCCGTTTAGGCCAGTGTTTCCCAACCAGGGTGCCTTCAGCTGTTGCAAAACTACAACTCCCAGCATGCCCGGACAGCCGTTGGCTGTCCGGGCATGCTGGGAGTTGTAGTTTTGCAACAGCTGAAGGCAACCTGGTTGGGAATCACTGGTTTAGGCTTTATTCACACTGTGCTTTTTTAACCTGCATTTTTTTGTAAGGCATAATTACTCCGTTTTCGAAGTTCAGTCAGAAAATCGGCAGTTACAAAATCCTATACGGGCGTTGGGAAATGCCATTATAGTCTATGTGATTATTCTAATAGTCGTTTTAAAGGGGTAGTCCAGTGGGGAGCAACTTATCCCTATCCTAAGGATCCTCCTAAAGATCGCGGGGGTCTGACCACTGGGGCCCCCTGCGATCTCCTGTACGGAGCCCCGACAGCCCGCGGAAGGGGGCGTGTCGACCTCCGCACGAAGCGGCGGCCGACACGCCCCCTCAATACAACTCTATGGCAGTGCCAGAGCGCTGCCTTCGGCAATCTCCGGCTCTGCCATAGCGATGTATTGACGGGGCGTGTCAGCTGCCGCTTCGTGCGGAGGTCGACACCCGCTATCTGGCCGGAGAGCCGGGGTCCCGTACAGAGAGATCGCAGGGGGCCCCAGCGGTCGGACCCCCCGCGCTCTCAAACTTATCCGCTATCCTTAGGATAGGGGATAAGTTGTTCACCACTGAACTACCCCTTTAACCCGTTATAGCCCGTAATTAATAACAGCCGTTATTTTGTGACTGAAGATAGTTACGGGAGAAATAGTTCATGAAATAAGTCACAAAATAACGGCCGTTATTAATAACGGGTTAAAACGGCTATTAGAAAAATCCCATAGACTATAATGGGATTTTGTAACTGCCGTTTTACTGCCGATTTTCTGACGGAAATTCGAAAACGGAGTAATTATGTAGTGTGAAACAAGTGAGTTGTGGGAGTACATCAAGCAAAACTGAAAACACAAAGCACAACAAAAATCCACAGTGTGGATACAGCCTATAAACTGGTTAAAGGGGTACTCCGGTGGGAAAAAAAAAAAAAAAAGATATATCTATCTTTTTTTTTTTTTTTTTAAATAAACTGGTGCCAGAAAGTTAAACAGATTTGTAAATGACTTCTATTAAAAAATCTTTACCCTTCCAGTGCTTTCTAGCAGCTGTATGCTACAGAGGAAATTCTTTTCTTTTTTAAATTTCTTTTTTGTCTTGGCCACAGTGCTCTCTGCCGACACCTTATGCCCGTATCAGGAACTGTCCAGAGCAGGAGAAAATCCCCCATTGCAAACCTATGCTCTGGATGGACAGAGGTGTCAGCAGAGAGCACTGTTGACAAGACAAAAAGGAAATAAAAAATAATAGAATTTTCTCTGTAGCATACAGCTACTAAAAAGTACTGGAAAGGTAAAGATTTTTTAATAGAAGTCATTTACAAATCTGTTTAACTTTCTGGCACCATTTGTTTTCCACGAAGTTTCACTTATGACCTAAAAGTTAACTCTCTGTGTGCTATTCATTTCAAAGACATTAAAGGGGTACCTCCCTGGAAAACATTTTTAATTATTTAATTATTTTTTAAATCAACTGGTGCCTGAAAGTTAAACAGGTTTGTAAATTACTTCTATTTAAAAATTTTCCAGTACTTATCAGCTTCTATTTGCTCCCCAGGAAGTTCTTTTCTTTTGAATTTCCTTTCTGTTTGACCACAGTGCTCTCTCTGTCCAGTTTAGGAACTGTCCAGAGTAGGAGCAAATCCCCATAGCAAACCTCTCCTGCTCCAGACACTTCCTAAAATGAACAGATATATGAGCAGAGAGCACTGTGGTCAGACTGGAAAGGAAATTCAAACAGAAAATAACTTCCTGTGGAGCAAATAGAAGCTGAAAAGTACTAGAAGGATTAAGATTTTTAAATAAAAGTAATTTACAAATATGTTTAACTTTCTGGCACCAGTTGATAAAAAAAACAAAAAAAAAACTTTTCCAGGGGAGTACCCCTTTAACCGCAGTCTGTGGGCACTAACAAATAGCACCCTGTAGCTCAACTTCCTTGTTGCTGGTATGGGCTGAGAAGGATAGGTTCACTCAAGTCAGCCCTGATTTATAAGCTTTGTTTGGGGTTATATTTTAAGAAAAAAGGAGCCTGCAGTGGGTTCATATAGTTTTCCTTTGCAGGGCATTGTCCCTCAGACATGGTGGCACCATCATTTCTCACTTGAAAGTAACAAAAATTGGACCCTTTTGGCAGAAGAAACCACTATCAGATTAATGGGAAAATTTTTTGGAGTTTTGTCAAGACTTTGCCAAGAGGTAAATCCCTTCCTTGTGAGCTGATCATGTGTAGAAGGTTCCATGTGGTGCATAAGTGTCAGACAGCACTTGTATACATAGGGCCATACAGTAGGCATGCCCTTACTTTGCTAGATATTGTCTACATGAAGCTTTCCTGTTGAAGGTAACTTTTAAAGGGGTACTCCACTGGCCAGCATTTAGAAGTAAATGTTCTGAACGCTGTTTTCGTGCTGTGGTGGGTCGGCCACGCCCCTCACGATATCACAGCCACACCCCCTCAATGCAAGTCTATGGGAGAGGGCGTGACAACCGTCATGCCCCCTCCCATAGACTTGCGTTGATGGGGCATGAAGAGCAGCGCTATTTGTGTGCGCGAGGAGCAGCGCTATTTGTGTGCGCGAGGAGCAGCGCTATTTGTGTGCGCGAGGAGCAGCGCTATTTGTGTGCGCGAGGAGCAGCGCTATTTGTGTGCGCGAGGAGCAGCGCTATTTGTGTGCGCGAGGAGCAGCGCTATTTGTGTGCGCGAGGAGCAGCGCTATTTGTGTGCGCGAGGAGCAGCGCTATTTGTGTGCGCGAGGAGCAGCGCTATTTGTGTGCGCGAGGAGCAGCGCTCCTGTAGTTTTGCAACAGCTGGAGGCACCCTGGTTGGGAAACACTGGTGGATATGTATGGTGTGAGTGTATGTGTGTATGATGTCTGTGTGATGTGTATGTAATGTGTGATGTCTATGTGTGATGTGTATGTGATGTATGATGTGTGTATAATGTCTAAGTGTGATGTGTGTGTATGTAATGTATGATGTGGGGGGGCAGCGGCAGGTGTATGTATTATGTGTGCATATGTATGGTGGATGTGTATGGTGTGAGTGTATGTGTGTATGATGTCTGTCTATGTGTGATGTGTATGTAATGTGTGATGTGTGTGTATGTGATGTATGATGTAGGGTGGGCAGCGGCAGGTGTATGTATGATGTGTGCATATGTATGGTGTGAGTGTATGTAATGTATGATGTGGGGGGGCAGTGGCGGGTGTGTGTATGTATGATATGGGGGCAGTGGCTGGTGCATGTATAATATGTGTATGCATGAATGTTTTGTATAGGAGCGGACTGTCACGTTGGGCATTAGGGCAGTTGTGCCATCTAATTTTATTTATTTTTAGTGGCACCCGCACTAAATTGCCCCCCAGAATCCTGCCCCTTCATACTCACCCGCCAACCAAGAGCCCCTCATATGCACACAAACACGCCCGAACCAAAACTACAACTCCCTGCATGTTGGACCATAACCTTAACTGTAGAACTATAAAGTGCAACATGCTGGGAGTTGTAGTTTTGGTTCGGGTCAGCTGCAGAGCCATAGGCTACATCAGGGCATGCTGGGTGTTGTAGTTACTAACTGTAATTCCCAGTATTCCCTGACACAGACTATGGCTCTGCAGCTGACACAAGCCAAAACTACAACTCCCAGCATGTCCCACAATAACCTTAACTGTACTATACAGTGCAACATGCTGCAACACCCACACAACCATAGGCTGTATCAGGGCATGCTGGGAGTTGTAGTTATCTAGTAACTAAATGCAACTTCCAGCATTTTCTGACACAAAATGCAGCACATAAACTGGAGAAGCAGAACACCCCCCAGTAACACATAAGTCCCTATTGAGACTGAAAAATAGTGATTAAAATATTTTAAAAAGTGCGTATATATGTGAATAAGCCCCTTTCCTAATAAAAGTTTCCAATTTTCTTTAAATAAAAATAATGTACAAAAATAAACATAAGTGGTATCGCTGCATGTGGAAATGTCCAGGCTATTAAATTATAATGTTAATTAAACCGTACGGTGAACGGTGTAAATGTAACTAATAGTCCAGAATTGCTCATTTTTGGTCACTTCATATGAGAAATTTTTTATAAGGTGATCAAAAAGTTACATCTAGACTCTTCTGGGCTTCCCTTGGGTGTAAGAGGAGCTAGAGCTCTCCCGCCACTAATATCCTGGCATACTGCGATCGCCTATTAACCCATTAGATCATCACTGTCAGCAATGTCTAAAGGAATCTTATAACCATCCCTGGTGGTCTAGTGGGGATCAGACTATTTGGTTGAAATTATTTCATCTACCAGGACAAGTAGATTTTCTTGAGGGACAAGTAGATTGTGTTCCGCTTTAGTCCCTTGGACAAGTAGTTTTTTTTTTTAATTTCCACACCCCTGATATAGATAGATAGATAGATAGATATATAGATATATAGATAGATATAGATATATATGTGCATATATATATATATATATATATATATATATATATATATATATATATATATATATATATATATATAATATGTAAGTTGCACACAATGTATATTAAAGTTGAATTTGGACAGCACTGCACTTAAAGTGCAAATAGGTATTATGTGTCCAGACAAAGTGCAAAGGGTGCAAGCTGAAAACATGCCAATAAGTAAAAGAAACGATGAGGAGACGTCCACCCCTACGACCATTTCAGACGAAAAGAAGGATCATTTCTTTTACTTATTGATATGTTTTGATATGTTTTCAGCTTGCACCCTTTTCACTTATGCACTTTGTCAGGACGCATAATACCTATTTGCACTTTAAGTGCAGTGCTGTCCAAATTCATCTTTAACCCCTTAAGGACTCAGGGTTTTTCCGTTTTTGCACTTTAGTTTTTTCCTCCTTACCTTTTAAAAATCATAACCCTTTCAATTTTCCACCTAAAATTCCACATTATGGCTTATTTTTTGCACCACCAATTCTACTTTGCGGTGACATTAGTCATTTTACCCAAAAATCCTCGGCGAAACGGAAAAAAAATCATTGTGCGACAAAATCGAAGAAAAAACGCCATTTTGTAACTTTTGGGGGCTTCCGTTTCTACGCAGTGCATATTTCGGTAAAAATTACACCTTATCATTATTCTGTAGGTCCATACGGTTAAAATGATACCCTATTTATATAGGTTTGATTTTGTCGCACTTCTGGAAAAAATCATAACTACATGCAGGAAAATTTATACGTTTAAAAATGTCATCTTCTGACCCCTATAACTTTTTTTTTATTTTTCCATGTACGGGGCGGTATGAGAACTCACTTTTTGCGCCGTGATCTGAAGTTTTTATCGGTATGATTTTTGTTTTGATTAGACTTTTTGATCACTTTATATTCATTTTTTAATGGTATAAAAAGTGACCAAAATATGCTTTTTTGGACTTTGGAATTTTTTTGCCCGTACGCCATTGACCGTGCGGTTTAATTAATGATATATTTTTATAGTTCGGACATTTACGCACGCGGCGATACCACATATTTTTATTTTTTTTCACACTGTTTTATTTTTTTTATGGGAAAAGGGGGGTGATTCAAACTTTTATTAGGGAAGGGGTTAAATGTCCTTTATTAACACTTTTTTTTTTTTTTACATTTTTTTTTTTTTTTGCAGTGTTATAGGGACCTATAACACTGCACACACTGATTTCTCATCCTGATCACAGGCGTGTATTAACACGCCTGTGATCAGTGTTATCGGCGCTTGACTGCTCCTGCCTGGATCTCAGGCACGGAGCAGTCATTCGCCGATCGGACACCGAGGAGGCAGGTAAGGGCCCTCCCGGTGTCCTGTCAGCTGTTCGGGATGCCGCGATTTCACCGCGGCGGTCCCGAACAGGCCGACTGAGCAGCCGGGTCACTTTCACTTTAGAAGCGGCGGTCAGCTTTGACCGCCACTTCTAAAGGGTTAATACCGCACATCGACGCGATCGGCAATGTGTGGTATTAGCCGCGGGTCCCGGCCGTTGATGAGCGCCGGGACCGACGCGATATGATGCGGGATCGCGGCGCGATTCCGCTTCATATCGCGGGAGCCGGCGCAGGACGTAAATATACGTCCTGTGTCGTTAAGGGGTTAATATACATTGGCCCTCATTTACTAAGAGTGGAGTGTCGGTTTGTGATTCTTTTTTGTGTTTCCAACCTTTTTTTTTTCACTTGGTATCTTTTCCCGATTATATTTAGTCGCAGGGAAAAATTCTGTTGCATGGTAAAATCTGTTGCATCCATAAGGCTAAGTTTCTACTTGTTTTTTTTTTTTTTTTTGGGGGGGGGGGCGCCAAGAAAAACGGCGTGTGGGTTTTAACTTTGATGTTTTTGCCAGTGGTTTTTATTCTGTTTTGGACTTATTAAATAAAATTTCGTAGGGTACCATTAAAAAAGATACAGTAGTGAAGGAAAAAATTTTATCTACTATTACAATTTTTTTATTTTTAAACAGGGATCAATTTATGTGGGCGGGCAATAATAAAAATGTAGTGTGCGTGTGTGTTTTTCACTTGTTTCCTTATTTTTAGCATTTTTTTTTTTTAGGTAGTACTACTACTCCCAGCATGGAACACACTGTTCCATGATGGGAGTAGTAGCACCTGTACTAATTGACAGATCGCCCCTTGCGATCCTCCTGTATAATGTATAGATGCGGCCAGCCGGCCGCTCTTCTATGGTCCCCTGCACTGGTATACGGCAGTGCAGGGGACCATAGAAGAGCAGTCGCATCTATACATTATACAGGAGGATCACAGCGGGTGTCAGGAGTGACATCCGCTGTGATCTTTCCTTAACTGCAGGTACTACTACTCCCAACATGGAGCACACTCTGCTCCATGCTGGGAGCTGTAGTACCTACATTAAAGGAAAAATGTCACATGTTTGCACCTGCACTAACCACAGGTACTGATGGATAGTGCGGGAGATGCTGATTCCTACAATCCCTACCATGGCCATCGCATCTCTGCACTATACTCCGGCTGGCCACTCACTCTTTCATATTTCCCTCAGATCATCCTGTCTATTGCAGACATGTGGAGCGCCTCTATAAAGCACTTCCATCTCTGTACTCCGGCGGCCACTCACTCATTCATATTTCCCTCTGAGAGTAGTGATTGGCTGCAACCATCTGGGCGGAAAATATGAATGAGTGATGTGAATTTCTAGATGCGAGTGCTGTATAGAGCCGCTCCGAATCTCTGCTATATTATGGATAATCACATCCGGCGATATGTCTATTAGTACAGGTACTACTACTCCCATCATGGAACAGTCTGTTCCTTGCTGGGAGTAGTAGAACTACCTTAAAAAAAAATAAAAAAAAATAAAAAATAAAAAAAAAAAGAGAAAAAAAAAAGTGACACACACACTTTATTAACAAATTCATTAACATTTAGTTATAAATTTTGGGTACCAAAAAAAACTGCCAAGGTTCCAAAAATGCAATTTCCACACAAATGAAAAAATGGCAGAAAAAACGCCAGACGCAGGAAATTGCACTGCTGTTTTTTCAGACATTTTTTTTCTTGTGTTTTTTTTTCTAACCAAAAAACGCAGGATAAAAAAAAAAAGCAGAAACTTAGCCTAAATCTGTCACAATGAAAGGTCTGTCATTGTGACAGATTTTTAAATTAAAAAGCGGGTGAATTAAAACGCAGTAGGGATGGAAAAAGAAGTATTTAACTAAATGTAAATTTTTTTATAACAAAATTTAAATACATTTTTTATAAAGTGTGTGTGTTTTAACTTTATTTTTTTGCTTTTATTTTTTAGACAGTACTACTACTCCCAGCATGGAACAGACTGTTCCATGATGGGAGTAGTAGTACCTGTACTAATAGACATATGGCCCTTGTTACTCCTGACACCCGATGTGATCGTCCATAATATAGCAGAGATGTGGCTCTATACAGTGCTCACATCTCTGCACTATACTCCAGCCAGTGATGTGAATAGAAATTCACATCACTTGTTCATATTTTCCGCCCAGAGTGGGGATTGGCCAGATGGTTGCAGCCAATCACTGCTCTCAGAGGGAAATATGAGTGAGTGGCTGGACCGAGTACAGAGATGCAAGCTCTGTATAGAGGCGCTCCACATGTCTGCAATAGACAGGACGATCGCATCGGGTGTCAATAGTGACATCCGCTGTGATGTGTCCTTAATTGCAAGTACTACTACTCCCAACATGGAGCACACTCTGCTCCATGCTGGGAGCTGTAGTACCTGCATTAATAGACAGATCGCAGCGAATGTAACTTCTGACAACTGTTGCGATCTGTCTATTAATGCAGATACTACAGCTCCTAGCATGGAGCAGAGTGTGTAGTAGTACTTGCAGTTAAGAACAGATCACAGCGGGTATCACTACTGACACCCGCTGTGATCCTCCTGTATAATGTATAGATGCGGCTGCTCTTCTATGGTCTCCTGCAATGACTTATATATACACATATTCCTATTTCCCAGAGAGTTTTGATTGGCTGGAACCATCTGGCCAATCACAGCTCTGCGGGAAATATGAATAGGTGTATAAATACGGCAGTGCAGGAGACCATAAGAGTGGCCGGCAGCATCTATAAACTATACAGAAGGATCGCAACGGGCGATCTGTCTATTAGTACAGGTACGTTCCATATACGATTTTTTTCTATCACTACTGTATCTTTTATTTATTTATTTTTTATTTTTTTTTACATTTTTTAAATGGTACCCTAGGAAATTTTAATAAAGGTATCGCCAACACTTTTTTGGATCGCTAAAGTCCCAAAAAAAACGGTGAAAAGACTTGCTAAAGCTGAAACTTTGCTTGATAATTTAATTGTACAAAAAAATGAAATTAAAAATTACAAGTAAGAATCGCTTCAAAAAGACGAGGCAAGCAAAGGAGCAAACAGCCAGAGAATTTACTCCACTTTCTGAAACTTTATACATGCTTTTAAGTGTCGGGTTTTCTTCCCAGAAAATTCACATGATTTTCAGAAAAGACGAGTGATTTTGGATGAAATGTAGGGAACACGCCCTTTTCCTGAAAACAACGCCCATTTTGTAGTTTGTTTCTTTCTTCACTGAGTGATTCAGATTCTGTCGGGTCGAAATCGTGTTAGTAAATGAGGGCCATTGTGTGGAACCTGCATATATATATATATATATATATACCTACCTACCTACCTACCTACCTCATCTAATAGTTATACAGCGTGTGGCACTTGCCATTTTATTACCCTCATGCACTTTATCCAGGAGATATCCTTTGTATCAGCTGCCATTCCTCCTTGTCATACATGTATTTTAAATTGTGATTTTGAACAATAAAGTTGTGTTAATTTTGTTACACCTGTCTGCTACAGCATGTTTCTATTTGATTTTTGTATTTCTTTGCTGTATTAGCAGTCAATATATGGTCCATCCACACGTACCCCGTGAGAACATAGGGGCGTTCTATTATGTTTTCTCCCCCTCCATACAGATAGGGGTTTTCCACCTGTGTCATCAGTATTCTGTCACATGACAAGGGTGGACATTTAATGTTGTCTATGGGGCAACATTTTTATTGAGGTAAATTTTTATACTATACAGTGTCCATTATATAGGGCATTAATATTGGCATGCCCATGTAAATGGAGCCTTACAGGGACTAATTAGCTTTATGTTATGCTATATAGTACCTATACTGTGGCAGAAATTGCCATATGAATAGTGTGGCACGTGACCTCTCCTGTAAGTCTTCCTTACTGGTATTTGCAGACAGTCAGTGGTGCATCCTGGATTGTCGCGCCTGACCTCTCCATTTATGAATATAGGCCCGGATTTATCAAACTTTGTGAGAGAAAAATGTGAGAAATTTTGTCCACAACAACCAATCACAGCTTAGCTTTCACTTTACCAGAGCTTGTGGAGATAGGAAAGCTGAGCTGTGATTGGTTGTTATGGGCAAAATCTCTTCTATTTGTCTTTCACACAATTTTATAATGCTGGTCCTTAGTATTTGGCCTCGTGGCTTGGGATGGAGCTTTAGATCCACTGACCGAGTCCTGTAAATGTGGTGGTTGTTCTCCAATCGGCCCTGTGCTGCTCATGCTCTGGGTTCCAGTGGGATTCATGTATCATGGCCAGGTCTCCACATCATAGCGGACTGGAGTTTAAAGTTCCTTGGATGTGTAACTCCCTGAATATGCATTTTCTAAACTCTTTCAGTATCCTTTTCGGATTTCCTGAACGCTAAGGCTACGTTCACATGATGGGATTTCCGTGCAGAATTCTGTACTCTGCCCCTAGACATCTGATTCCCTATCCAAAGTACAGGGTGGGCAATTTATATGGATACACATTAATAAAATTATACAGGGTGGGGCATTTATATGGATACACATTAATAAAATGGGAATGGTTGGTGATATTAACTTCCTGTTTGTGGCACGTTAGTATATGTGAGGGGGGAAACTTTTCAAGATGTGTGGTGTCCATGGTGGCCATTTTGAAGTCGGCCATTTTGAATTCAACTTTAGTTTTTTCAATAGGAAGATGGTCATGTGACACATCAAACTTATTGGGAATTTAACAAGAAAAACAATGATGTGCTTGGTTTTAACGTAACTTTATTCTTTCATGAGTTATTTACAAGTTTCAGAACACTTATAAAATGTGTTCAATGTGCTGCCCATTGTGTTGGATTGTCAATGCAACCCTCTTCTCCCACTGATAGCAAAACTGCAGGAGAAATGCTAGCACAGGCTTCCAGTATCCGTAGTTTCAGGTGCTGCACATCTCGTATCTTCACAGCATAGACAATTGCCTTCAGATGACCCCAAAGATGAAAGTCTAAGGGGATCAGATCGGGAGACCTTGGGGGCCATTCAACTGGCCCGCGACGATCAATCCACTTTCTAGGAAACTGTTCATCTAGGAATGCTCGGACCTGGCACCCATAATGTGGTGGTGCACCATCTTGCTGGAAAACCTCAGGGAACGTGCCAGCTTCAGTGCATAAAGAGGGAAACACATCATCATGTAGCAATTTCTCATATCCAGTGGCCTTGAGGTTTCCATTGATGAAGAATGGCCCCACTATCTTTCTACCCCATATACCACACCATACCATCAATTTTTGTGTTCCCACAGTCTTGGAGGGATCTATCCAATATGGGTTAGTATCAGACCAATAGCGGTGGTTTGGTTTGTTAACTTCACCATTCACATAAAAGTTTGCCTCATCACTGAACAAAATCTTCTGCATAAACTGAGGGTCCTGTTCCAATTTTAGTTTTGCCCATTCTGCAGCACCTGAAACTACAGATACTGGAAGCCTGTGCTGGCATTTCTCCTGCGGTGTTGCTATCAGTGTGTGAAGAGTGGGAGAAGAGGGTTGCATTGACAATCCAACACAATGGGCACATTGAACACATTTTATAAGTGATCAGAAACTTGTAAATAACTCATGAAAGAATAAAGTTACGTTAAAACCAAGCACATCATTGTTTTTCTTGTGAAATTCCCAATAAGTTTGATTTGTCACATGACCCTCTTCCCATTGAAAAAACTAAAGTTGGATTCAAAATGGCCGCCATGGTCACAACCCAGCTTGAAAAGTTTCCCCCCTCACATATACTAATGTGCCACAAACAGGAAGTTAATATCACCAACCATTCCCATTTTATTTAGGTGTATCCAAATAAATGGCCCACCCTGTATAGTGGATAAGATGTCTGATCGCAGGGATCCTGCAGCTGGGACCCCGCGATCTCTGTTCAGCACCCAGTGTTCGTTTAGAACGCTGGGTGCGGTGGGCAAGGGGTCATGACGTCACAGGCACGCCCCCTCAGTGCAAGTCTATGGGGGGGGGGACATCCCAAGGGGCCTGGCCATGACATCACAAACTCTGGCCTCCGCACAAAACGTTCCAAACGCTGTGGCAGCAGAGTACCCCTTTAATTTCAATGGGATTCTGCTGCACTGTGCACACAGCAGAATTTCCGCAGCAGATGTTACTGAAGCAGAAACCCCTATTTTGCAGGAAAAATATAGACATGTCTAAACTCTGTGGAGTCCTCACGGAAATGCATTGCCGTCAGTGGAATGTTGGCATGGAAATTTTCTGTGGGGACATTGCCCGTGTGAACGTAGCCTTACAAGGGTAAGAAGTACTTATGGACCCTGATCACACTGCCTATAAGTGTTTCTCATTCACTAAATGGTATATTGTTTACTTTACTGTTATACACAATTACAGTCCCAAAAACTAACCATGTGACCATGTGTCACCTGACACTACAGTTTTCTGTTAATGAATTACCGAGCTCAGGATGAAAGTTTCCAGAGATATTAGAGGATACTCTTTCCCATAGATTTGTTTTGCAGGTTTATTCCTATTGTTTGCGCCTTTGACCTAAACTGTTCTATTTTTGTCAGAAGACTTAAAATATTTAGATACTTTGTAGAAGTTTTTTTTTCTTCCTTTTTGTCAAATGGGTCACTGCTGCCGAGGTGCAGGGAATTCTGGGAGTGCAAGGGTGTAAATAATTTATCCATTCTTTATGCTGTGCCAAGGGAAGCGCTGCTGAAGTACAGTGGTTAATGGGTCATCTTCTAAGCGGTGCCAGCATGTCTTATCAACGTGGTGCACTTAGAAGATGAAGGCGCTGCACGAGTGTCTATTCTCTTGTGGAATCTGCAACGTTTATATGCATCTTGACTTCATATTGTATGTTAGTATAATAGTGTAACGGTGCCCATACACCTTCTATAGTAAATCAGTTGTCGTCTGACAGCTATCTCTCCTTTAACTGCTGTTTTTGGGAAAATAAGCTGCCACCAGAGTTTTCTGGCATTGGCTCACCTCCCTTCTTCCTACATAGAATACCCCATGCACATGAATGTTCAACTTGACCTTGCTCTATGTAGGAAGAGGGGAGGTGAGCCAATGCCAGACAACTCTGGTGGCAGCTTATTTTCCCTAAAACAGCAGTTAAAGGGGTTCTCCACCATAAGGTGATTTTAGCACGTACCTGGCAGGCAGTAATGGACATGCTTAGGGAGGATCTGCGCTTGTCTTGGGGCTAAATGGCTATGTTGTGAGATTACCATAACACTGTGGCTAGCCTTTTGTGAACTGGTATTTCCTGATTGACTTTTCTTTTTTTTTTTTATTACAAATCCCACAATTAAATTTTCCTCCCTCCCACACATCAGCCACCCCACCCATTGAAACATAAATGAGCTTCCTCCATTCAAAAGACCTGTGGTTTTCAATCAGGGTGCCTATAACTTTTGCATTAGTTGCAGATTGATCTCTCTCCCAAGTGACCCCTCCACCCATTGAAGCAGACAGGCTCCCTGTCATCAGCTGACTAGTGAGTCAGGTTTCGGCCGCATTGCAACCTGGGAAAAATCCGAGACAACAGTCATTTTGTATGCTGTTAAAAATAAATATTGGGGGGAAAATCGCATAAGAATTGTGAGAACTGTCACACACAGGTACAGACACTATATTATGAACTACACTTACCTTTACAGCCCCTGTAGCATAGTCAAATAAAAAAAATTCCTGGAATACCCCTTTAAAGACCAACCATCTTTCCTGCAACATTATCAATCGGGGGAGATTAGGGAAGCCTCTATAAACCTTAGATAAAACTTGTCCGAACCAGAATCTAACGTGTATGGGGTCCTTTAGCCATGGACTATGGTTATGAGAATCTTGGGACATATCAGTTGTGTGCTGTTACTGTGATTATACTTTGGTCATGGCCTCATAGGTGGGACAACCTGCATCTATGGGATATGTCATGAGCTTTTTAATAGCTTTTCATGTTGTATCTGTCAAACAGATACAGATTATAACCTATGGGTTCATGCCTAATGATATCCAAACATCCTCCAAGAGCAACTTCTCACAACAATCCTGCAGGAATTTGCTCATAAACAATGCTTTTTCTAGCATGACGGACCAACATGTCACAGGTCAAAAGTGAAAACTGAGTTACTCACTAAGCAAAACATTTTGGTTCCATGGCCATAAACTTCTTAGGTCTCAATCGCATTGAGAACCTGTGGTCAGGCCTCAAAAAGTGGATGGACAAACAAAAACACCGAAATTTTGATAAACTGATAAACATAAATAGGTTGGCATGATTTAGGATTTGGCCCAAAAGCTGATATCTGGCACGCCAGGATGAATTGGAGGAGTATTGGAAAAAAAATGGGTCAACACTGTAAATATTGTGTTTGCAAGTTGAACAGTAATAGTTTAAATGCTTATAACTGTACTTCAGTATACCATAGAAACATCACAATTTGTACGAGTCTCAGAACTTTTGGCCACAACTGTATACAGGCCTAATGTTAGGTTTCCACAAGGATTTTTTTCTGGTGAAGAAAAAACCTGTGTGGAAACCCAGCCTAATCATACTTCTATCTGTATCTAGACAATCCTCTGCGAGCTACACAGCCGAATGATATACTTTATCTGTACTGATACATTGTAGCAAACTATCAGAATGGGAAAGAGAAATGTGCTGCTTATAACTTAAAGGGGGACAGCTGTCACGCCCCCTCCCATAGGCTTGCATTGGGGGGCAGAGCGTCGCGTCACACGGGGGGCGGAGGCGTGACGTGACACGCCGCCAGCCCCGTGGTCGCCGGTAATTGGACCCGGAGCGAACATGCTCCGGGGACTGATTTTAACTGGGGTGCTGCGTACAAGATCACGGGGGTCCCCAGCGGCGGAGGGCATAGGGGATAAGATGTCTAAGCGCCGGAGTACCCCTTTAACTTCCCAGGGGATTGTCTAGTCTAAATAACATTGTAGGAAGTCCTGACGTGTGTGAATTAGTAGGTATGCATCTGTCGTTCTCTGGTTGAAGCTCCAAGCATGTTGAGTTGTACATTCACAACCACTTTGGAGCAGATCATTGCAGATCATTGCTGCTGGATGTTGAGTTTTGCAGCACTAGAATCTGGTTCACTTAGAAAATAGGTTTAATCCTCCCAAGGAAACTGCGGCTTTTAATTTAAAAGCTAAGAATCTTAATAGTCTTCTTCCCTCGAGTCCTCAAAAATACTTCACTTTTCAATGGAATTGTTAAATCTCAAATTTAAGTGGTCGCTGCCGCCAGTTAATGGAAGAAGCTTTTCTTCTTTGCTTCTCCCTAAATGACTATGATGGTTAACTGTTTGCTTTCTGAGTTTATTGTTCACAAGAGATGCCCAATGGGAGGAATAGAGCAATGTGAGTCTCATTCATAATGCCCTGAGCCTATAAAAATGTTTATAAAAAAAAAAATGCGGGTGCATTATGGGTCTCCATTAATTGGGGTCATGGTGTAACCTGCGGTGCCATTGGAAGCAGCTAGAAATTGTCCCCATTCTTTGTGACAGCTGCACTCGTGCCGGCAGTAAGAGGCTTACAGCTAGTTATTTGTCATAGATAATCTTCTATCCTAAAACAAAAGGCCGATCAGCCAAATAACCTACTTCCCTCCAGCCATCTGGATGATGGCAGATGAATGGAAATCACAGCACTCGGTAGAACATTTTATTTTATTTCTTATTTTATTTTTATGGATCAATACTATTGTCCCTTATTGTGTTCATGAATCAGATAATGGCAAACAGTTATGTTTGCCTGCTTGCTAAACCCAATTGTTTGCCAGGCTATCCCACATACAGACCATAAAATGACTTGGTGGTTATGCAGATTTGACCTTTTTCAGGGCATTAGTGGGTAGAATGGAATGGCCCTTGCAAATGTCCAGGATTTGAAATTCACGTTGCGGCAAGTTTGTGCTATACTGTGAACTGCGCATAATTCTAATGGGACATGCCATTCCTACGTACCTGGCTATATGTACATTGCTGGTGTGTGTCGAGGCTTAACAGCAGATCTCCTCCAATGTTAAAGGGGTACTCCACTGACCAGCATTCGGAACGAAATGTTCTGAATGCTGTTTTCCCGCTGCGGGTGGTCAGCCACGTTTCTTGTGATGTCATAGCCACGCCCCCTCAATGCCCCCACACTTTTTTTTTTTCCAGGACTTGCCCCCTGGTATAAAGCAACAGCCTGTGCCACTGAGGAGACGAGATGCTTTTCAGGCTGACATGGCAGAAACGTGTGCATGGAGGCCATACCATTCCCTAGTATGTAGCTATACTACAGAGCCCAGTGCTGCTAGTTCTGTTGGATTTGTACAGTTGCAGAAAAGCCCCTCCTGTCAGCTTAATAAAGTCTGTTTATATTCCTAGATGTCCTGTAGGACTGTAAAAACAATTTGGGGTGACCTCCCTGAATAGAGCGCTAACACCCCTGTGTTCTTTATGGTTCTGTTGTCCAAGTGCATTTTCAATAGAATGGAAAGATTCATCAGTGACCACGTTTTCTCAAACTACCATGTACAAAGAAGCAACCCTATGCACAAACAGCTTATAGGGCACAGAACAGTCATGAAATACATAATAATAACATCTTTAATAAGTTAAAATAAGCGGAGGCCCCGAAGTTCATATGTTATGCATTGTAGTAGTGAATATTACTCTGACTACCATGTAAACATCACATACATAGAAAGTTCTGACCCACATAACTAGATAAAAAGATACCCTAGAATTTTTTTCAACTGGTGCCAGAAAGTAAACCTAATTTGTAAATTTCTTCTATTAAAAAATCTTAATCCTTACGGTACTTATCAGCTGTTGTATGCTCCACAGGAAGTTATTTTCTTTTAGAATGTATTTTCTGTCTGACCACAGTGCTCTCTGCTGACACCTCTGTCCATTTCTGGAACTGTCCAGAGCAGAAGAAAATCCCCATAGCAAACCTATCCTGCTCTGGACAGTTCCTGATATGGACAGAGGTGTCAGCAGAGAGATTTGTTAATAGAAGTATTTACAAATCTGTTTAACTTTCTGATACCAGTTGATTTAAAAACAATAGTTTTCCACTGGAGGACACCTTAAAACTAAAGGAAAACTAAAGAACATGTCTGAACTGAAATGTTATATAGACAAGGATGGTACCGTCACTCGGACAGGCATTTCAATGTTGCCTCTTCTAACAACCCCCCCCCCGCCCCATCTACGGCCCAGCACTGCTGCATTTTGAACACAGGCGCTTGGAACTTCTGTATTCGTGATGTCACGCCACGCCATGACACCTTCCATTCATGTCTATGGGAGTAGGCATGAAGACTAGTATATATCAGTTACGCCTACTCCCATAGGCATGAATTGAGGGGGCGTGATGGATGACGTGCAACCACAGCTGTCACGCCCCCTCCATTCATGTCTATGGGAGTAGGCGTGAAGACTAGTATATATCAGTTACGCCTACTCCCATAGGCATGAATTAAGGGGGCGTGATGGATGACGTGCAACCACAGCTGTCACGCCCCCTCTATTCATGTCTGTGGAAGTAGTCGTAACGTCTATACACTAAAGCGGAGTTCGCTGACTGGGGTGCCGTGCTGAGGATCAGAGACATTTTTATTTTGGACTGACCACAGGTCCTCTTTTAGTGGGCTTTTTTCTTTTTGCAAAAATATCTTCAAGCACAAATATAATAAAAATTGGCTTTCAAAACACCTATGTAAATAAGTAGCAGTCTTTAAGTCTTGAGTGCATGCCGGGAGGGGCGCCAAACTATCTCTGGGTTGTGTGGGTAATGGCACTGTTGTGCAGAGTAAGCGCTCCATTAAAGAGTCATGAGATAGCTAGGAAAACCAGATCTTCCTGTGGAGCAATGGGAGGGGGGTTGGCTCACATATGTTATTATATACATAAAGTATATTATGCTGTTAACTGTTTTTGCTTCTCTCAAGTACATTCATCTGGATTAATATCATAAACTCTTCTCTTATGCATTGCAGTATAGTGATGTAGGGGAGATTCATCAAAACCTGCGTTAAGAGTGGTGCAGCTGGCCACAGCAACCACTCAGATTGTTTAATTCATTTTTGCATCTTTCATTTTCTTTTTAAAGGGGTACTCCGGTGCTTGCACATCTTATCCCCTATCCAAAGTATAGGGGATAAGATGCCTGATCGCGGGAGTCCCACCGCTGGGGACCCCCGTGATCTTGCACGCGGCACCCCGTTTGTAATCAGTCCCCGGAGCGTGTTCGCTCCGGGTCTGATTACGGTCTACCGCAGGGCCGGCTGCGTGTGACGTCACGCCTCTGCCCCCGTGTGACGTCACGCTCCGCCCCTCAATGCAAGCCTACGGGAGGGGGCGTGATAGCTATAGCTATCACGCCCCCTCCCGTAGGCTTGCATTGAGGGCATGTCAGGCTGTTGCTGCTTGGTTGGTATCTGGCTGATACTGAAAATAGGGGGAACCCTATGCATTTTTTTTTATTATTATTATTATTTTATTTTAAATAAAAAAAAGTGTGTGTGGTTCCCCCATTTTCTCATTATCAGACAGATACCAACCAAGCGGCAACAGCCTGATGTTACCAGTGTGGGTGAGGACCATTGTTACTGGCCCTCCCCAGCCTAAATAACACCAGCCTGTTGGTACCGGCTCTTCCTGGCACCCCTGTGGCAGTGGGTACCGGGGAGCAATAATTGGGGGTTAGCACTAACTGATTTTGGGGTTAACGCTAAGCCCTGGCTTAATAATGGATTCTGTATACAAGATGGCTCTCACTACTAAGCCTGAAAATTCAATTATAAAAAAACCCAACCTATTAAAAAAACATTTTTTTAAACAAAAAAAAAAACACTCCCCCACTGCCCTTGTTAACCCTTTTTTATTGACATTTAAAAAAAATTCATTGCAATTGGCCAAATCTGACGTAGTCCTCCACATTCACGTATCTAAAATGAGAAGAAAACAAAAACAATAAAACTACAACCATTTCTGTGACTTCTACATCAAAAAGCTGGTGTGAAATTTTTTATGTAAACTGGACTCTCACCCCTTCAAAAATATCATGTAACGCAGACAATATACGTGGACACGCCCACTTTTACAAAACTGATGTGAACAGTGTAAAACGCGGCACAAAGCTCTTTGAAAATAGATTTTTTTTTTTTTTGTTTCTGGGTGCAAAATTCTTTGAGAATCTCCCCCTCTGTGAACTTTATAAAGATTTATTTATTTTACTATTATTTTGTTCGGCACACACTGCTGCACCGGCACTTCTAGCTATGTGAGCAGTGTACAGTGGGAAAATGCCACAGCTCTGTGAAGTGTGAGGTAGAGGAGTGCACTGTAGAGCGAGGGGGGCGTTTCTATAGTTGCACAAAATGTATCAAAAGAGTGCACAACATTAGTATGGCTAGGATTCCACTGAGATTTTTGCCCTGCGATTTTTTATTTTTTAATCTTTATTTATTTATTTATTTATTTATTTTTCTTAAAAATGCCAGAAAAACGGCCACAGTTTTTCCCTGTGTTTTGGTGTTTTCTCTGGCATTTTTACTGGTGTTTTTACCTTTTATGTGGAATTTGTCTTTTTTGGCCCCTTTTTTGGCGTTTTTTGTACAAAAATAGTTGGGTACTCAAAAAAAAAAAAAAAAAAAAAAAAAGGATGTGGTAGGGATGTAAAAATGTATTTAACTAAATGTTTATTTTGTATAACAAAATTTTAATAAATTTTTTTATAAAGTGTGTGTGTGTTTAACTTTTTTTTTTTCTCTTTTTTTTTTTTTTTTTACATTTTTTATGTAGTACTTCTACTCCCAGCATGGAACACACTGTTCCATGATGGGAGTAGTAGTACCTGTACTATAGACATATTGCCCCGGGTGTCAGTCTGACACCTTATGCGATTGTCCATAATATAGCAGGGATGGAGCGGCTCTATACAGCGCTCACACCTCTGCTCTGTACTCTGAATGATGTTCTATTCACATCATTGGCCGTTCATATTTTCTGCCCAGAATGGTGATTGGCCGGATGGTTGCAACTGATCACAGATCTGAGGAAAATATGAATGAATGAGTGGCCGGCCCGAAGTAAAGTGCAGAGCAGGGATGTGAGCGCTGTATAGAGCTGCTCCATCTCTGCTATAGACAGGACGACCGCAGCGGATGTCAGTAGTTATACCCGCTGTAATCTGTTCTTAACTACAAGTACTACTGCTCCCAACATGGAGTACACTCTGCTCCATGTTGGGAGATGTAGTACCTGCATTAATAGACAGATCCCAGCGAGTGTAATTTCTGACACATGATGCGATCTGTCTATTAATGCAGGTACTACAGCTCCCAGCATGGAGCAGAGTGTACTCCATGTTGGGAGTAGTAGTACTTGTAGTTTAGAACAGATCATAGTGGGTATCACTACTGACATCCGCTGTGATCCTCCTGTATAATGTATAGATGCGGCTGCTCTTCTATGGTCCCCGGCAATGACGTATATATACACATATTCATATATCCCACAGAGAGCTGTGATTGGCTGGAACCATCTGGCCAATCACAGCTCTCTGCGGGAAATATGAATAGGTGTGTGTATATATACGGCAGTTCAGGGGACCATAGAAGAGCGGCCGGCCGCATCTATAAATTATACAGGATCGCAATGGACGATCTGTCAATCAGTACAGGTTCTACTACTTCCAGCATAGAACACACTGTTCCATGATGGGAGTAGTATTAGTACCACCTAAAAAATATTGGAAAAAAAGTGAAAAACACACACACACTACATTTTTATTCTTGTCGGCTACATTTTTAGGTCCCCGCCCGCCCACATACATTGATCCCTGTTTAAAAATTAATAAATATTTCGTAATAAAAAAAGATACATTTCGTTAGATACAGTAGTGATGGAAAAAATTGTATCTTTTTTATTTTTATTTATTTTTTGTATTTTTTAATGGTACCCTACGAAATTTTAATAAAAAAGTATCTCCATCACTTTTTTTGGATCGCTAAAGTCCAAAAAAAAATAAAAACCTCTGCAAAAACGCCAAATTTAAAACCAACATGGCGTTATTCTTGGCGTTTTTGATCTCCCATAGACTTCTATGGGAGGAAAAAGACATGATTTCAGGGCAAAAAAACGCCAAACTAGGTTTTGTCGGGCATTTTGAAAATCCAGCCTCTGAGCCCGAAATTGCTGAAAAACGCCAAAAGGATAAAAAAAAAACGCCAAACTGAAAAATGCCAAATGATTCTGGCATTTTGCAGTTTTCTATTGACTTGCAGCTAACATCTGGACGCTGCGTTTTTTTTTGCTGAAAAAACGCAGTGAGGGAAAATTGGCGTTTTTTACTGCGTTTTTTGCAAAAAAAAACCTGAGTGGAATTCCAGCCTAAATCTTGAGCAAGAGTGTAAATTAGACAAGCAGTGTAAAGGGGTAGATCTGTGTCTACAATAGATGCCTAATGATAAATCTCCCCCATTGACCCCACACCAGCGGAGTAGTGACTGCAGCTCTGACAGTGTAATACAGCACAATCTCTCACCATCCTCCCTTCTAGAGATGAGTGAATTTACAGTAAATTCGATTTGTCACGAACTTCTCGGCTCGGCAGTTGATGACTTTTCCTGCATAAATTAGTTCAGCTTTCAGGTGCTTCCGTGGGCTGGAAAAGGTGGATACAGTCCTAGGAGACTCTTTCCTAGAAATGTATCCACCTTTTCCAGCCCACGGAAGCACCTGAAAGCTGAACTAAGTTATGCAGGATAAGTCATCAACTGCCGAGCCGAGAAGTTCGTGACGAATCGAATTTACTGTAAGTTCACTCATCTCTACTCCCTTCCAGTCTTTTTTTGTCAGCAGGTGGGGCAGCATGGTGCGGTGGCACTATTTTTCTCCTCTTCTCTCGTCTGCTTTGCCCTGGCGGCAACATAAGGGGCAAGTCAGTGGCCTGTGCACTGCTAGAGCGTACTGGGGAAGGGCCGGTTTTCACACACCCCTCTCCCCTAAACCTCCCCTTACATGCCCCTCCCCCTCATCTGTTTAGTCAGAACCTTTGGACACTCCTCCCGCTGTAATGCTTATTCATGTGAGGTCCGGCAGAACACCCATGTGGTCGGAGGCATTCTGAATTGACATTGGCGGTGCGAGCACCCCAGATTGAGAACTTGTAGCAGCTTACAAAATTCTAAATGCTGCATTGGATGTGAATAGAGTAGACTGATACAGAGCTGAGTTTTTACGTTTGCCATAGGGCCCATTGTTTTCATTTGCACCTCTGTCTTTAGCAGATGTCAAAATGGAAAAAAATATTTGCAAAGTACGGTAGATAGAATTGACAGTCAAATTTCCCTGATACTCTGGGCTGTGCTGAGAGATGGCTGTTATAATTGTACATGCCATAGAACAATTCTAAAGACCTTTTCTTCTGTTATGTAAGTGGAGTAGTCTGAATATTGGAGTATGTCCAAAATCTCTGTGTGATGGTGTTTTTTGTATCCTTGTCTTCCCAGGAGTACAGTTATTTGCACAGAGAAGGTACCTCGAAGTTTCAGTCCATGTTAATAAGAAGATATGGGGGAGGAGACATGACGGAGATCACTTCCCTGCTATTAAGCAGCTGCTAGAACTGACAGCCCTTATGGCTTTATATGATGAGGACATCTTGAATAACGCTTTTTATCTGGCTATTCAGAAACAGAGACCTGACCTTATCACGAAAGTTGCAGAAATTCACGGCATTGTAAGTACTCCTGAGATGCCACAATATTTTACATTTGTAAAGATATCCTAGTATTTAATACTATATCAGTAATAGTGTTTTGGTAATGTATATAACTTAAAGGGGTTTTCTCAAAGATAAGTGTGTAATTTTTGGAATCCCCCCAAAAAGAGGGTCCTATGTCCCCTATTTGATGGTGGACTGACATGCATGCTTTCTGTTTTATTCTTATACATAAGCCGTATTTTATATTAGTTCTATTCTTGTGTATAGGGGGGCAGTATTATAATAGTTATATGGGGAAATGTATCAAAACCTGTGCAAAACAAAAGTGATGCAGTTACACAAAGCAACCCATCAAGAATGCAGTGATTTTTCTTAATTGCACTTTCCTTATAATAACCATAATGCTTCCAATTTTCCACCTACAGACCCATATAAGGGCTTGTGTTTTTGTGTCACCAATGATACTTTGTAATAACATCACTCATTATTCCATAGAATCTGCAGTGAAACAAAAAACATTTAGCAAAAAAAAAAAAATACCATTTTGCAAATTTTGGGGGGTTTCTTTTCCATGCAGTGCATTTTTTGGTGCAAATGTCACGTTATCTTTATTTTATAGGTCCATACAATTACGATAACCCCTTTTTATATAGTTTTTATTTTACTATACAAATTACCGTATATACTCGAGTATAAGCCGAGTTTTTCAGCACGATTTTTCGTGCTGAAAACACCCCCCTCGGCTTATACTCGAGTGAACTCCCCCACCCGCAGTGGTCTTCAACCTGCGGACTTCCAGAGGTTTCAAAACTACAACTCCCAGCAAGCCAGGGCAGCCATCGGCTGTCCGGGCTTGCTGGGAGTTGTAGTTTTGAAACCTCCGGAGGTCCGCAGGTTGAAGACCACTGCGGCCTTCAACATCATCCAGCCCCCTCTCACCCCCTTTAGTTCTGAGTACTCACCTCCGCTCGGCGCTGGTCCGGTCCTGCAGGGCTGTCCGGTAAGGAGGTGGTCCGGTGAGGAGGTGGTCCGGGCTGCTATCTTCACCGGGGAGGCCTCTTCTAAGCGCTTCGGGCCCGGCCTCAGAATAGTCACGTTGCCTTGACAACGACGCAGATACGTCGTTGTCAAGGCAACGGCTCTATTCCGGGCCGGAAGCGCGGAGAAGAGGCGCCCCCGGTGAAGATAGCAGCCCGGACCACCTCCTCACCGGACCACCTCCTTACCGGACAGCCCTGCAGGACCGGACCAGCGCCGAGCGGAGGTGAGTACTCAGAACTAAAGGGGGTGAGAGGGGGCTGGATGATGTTGAAGGCCGCAGTGGTCTTCAACCTGCGGACCTCCGGAGGTTTCAAAACTACAACTCCCAGCAAGCCCGGACAGCCGATGGCTGCCCGGGCTTGCTGGGAGTTGTAGTTTTGAAACCTCTGGAGGTCCGCATGTTGAAGGCCGCAGTGGTCTTCAACCTGCGGACCTCCGGAGGTTTCAAAACTACAACTCCCAGCAAGCCCGGACAGCCGATGGCTGCCCGGGCTTGCTGGGAGTTGTAGTTTTGAAACCTCTGGAGGTCCGCATGTTGAAGGCCGCAGTGGTCTTCAACCTGCGGACCTCCGGAGGTTTCAAAACTACAACTCCCAGCAAGCCCGGACAGCCGATGGCTGCCCGGGCTTGCTGGGAGTTGTAGTTTTGAAACCTCTGGAGGTCCGCATGTTGAAGGCCGCAGTGGTCTTCAACCTGCGGACCTCCGGAGGTTTCAAAACTACAACTCCCAGCAAGCCCGGACAGCCGATGGCTGCCCGGGCTTGCTGGGAGTTGTAGTTTTGAAACCTCTGGAGGTCCGCAGGTTGAAGACCACTGAGGGCGAATGATGAGAAGAGGATGATGAAGGGGGGGGGGGATGATGAAGGGGGGGGGGTGTGGGATGATTACAAGGGGATGATGAAGGGGGGATGTGTGGGATGATAAGGGGATGTGTGGGATGATGACAAAGGGATGATGAAGGGGGGATGTGTGGGATAAGGGGATGTGTGGGATGATGACAAGGGGATGATGAAGGGGGGATGTGTGGGATGATGACAAGGGGATGATGAAGGGGGGATGTGTGGGATGATAAGGGGATGTGTGGGATGATGACAAGGGGATGATGAAGGGGGGATGTGTGGGATGATGACAAGGGGATGATGAGGATGTTAATGACGGGTCTGGATGATGACAGGGGGGGATGAGGTATTTCCCACCCTAGGCTTATACTCGAGTCAATAACTTTTCCTGGGATTTTGGGTTGAAATTAGGGGTCTCTGCTTATACTCGGGTCGGCTTATACTCGAGTATATACGGTATAACTTTTTGTAAGAAAATTAGTTAGCTTAAATTGTCCTCCTCTTACCCCTATAATACACTGGATTGTGACCAAAAATCATCAATTCTGGTCTTTGATATTATTTTCGTTTACACTATTTTCCGAGCGGTTTCATTAACATTTATTATAATGGTTCAGACATTTCCGCACACAGAGATGCCAAATATGTTTTGTTTACATTGTTTTATTTAGTAAATGGGAAAAGTGGGATGGGGCTATTTCAACTTTTACTTATGTTTTATTTTTTTTTAGTCCCCATTGTGGATTATCAACTACTATCTATCAATTGCAAACAATGAACAATGTTGTGGAGTAGGACAGCATTGAACAGTGTTATCAGTGCTCCACTAATACAGGCTGCTGAGGCTGCCTGCATATCTGGAGCGCCAATTGGAAGGGGCAGAGCTAGGTAAGGGACATCACCCATCATCTTAGCTGATCAGGACCGAGGTATTTTGTGGCTGTGGTCATAGCACCAGATGAGAAATGCGCTCAGCTCTTGAGTGCGCGTCATACAGCTGGAGTGGAGGATGTACATGTATGGCCTCCATCCTCTAGGGCAGCGGTACTCAACTGGCAGACCGCAGTCCAGATCCGGACCGCGGACGCTAGTCATCCGGACCTCTGGCTGGTTCAGGGAACTGTACAGAGATGGCAGCCTCTGTCCTGGCATTCATATGTATCTGTGTCTTTAAGACACTGGTACAAATGAATAGCTGAGCGCTGCCAGAGCGAGGGAACGCTGTGCTCCCTGTCCGGCCAGCGCTTCTCCTATGACACAGGCGGTGGGATTTAGCACTGCCTGCATCATCTGCTCTAAACAGGCCTGACCAGAAGAGGCCAGAGCAGTGGAGCAGCACAGGACCTGAGAATCAGCAGGACCGGGCCATCCGCGGGGCCAGCCATCTGCACCCGTCACCGTTATGGTGAAAGTAAGGCGTATTGGGGGTGTTGGCGTTAGGGTTAGAACGCCAAAATAAGAAAAATTTGGGGGTTGGGGGAGTGTGCAAAAGGGATAAAGAGGTCTGGGGGGCATAAAAGTGAATATAAAAATGATGCAGGGGTCTTGGGGTGGGGGTGTTAGGGCATAAGGGGGATAAAAGGGGTCTGGGGCATAAAAATGAAATTATGAATGATGCAGGGGTCTTGAGGGGGGGGGTCAGGGCAAAAGGGTATAAAGGGGTCTGGGGCATTAAAGTGAAAATAAGAATGATGCTTGGAGTCTTGGGGGGGGGGGGAGTGTTAGGGCATAAGGGGACAGAGGGGTCTTGGGGGGCAGTAAAGTTTAAAGAAGTATGATGCAGGTGTTAGGGTAGAAGGGGACAGAGGGGTCAGAATTTTTTTTTTTTTAAAGAGTAATAATGCAGGGGTCAGGGAGCAGAGGAGTCCGGATGAGGACTTAGAGGTCAGGGGGGCAGAGGTGTCTGGGAGGATCTATATGAGGGGGGGGGGGTAAAGAGGGATCTGGAAGAGTACCTAGGGATCTGGGGGCACTTAAAGCCCATCCACATTGAGGACATATCTCTGGCGGAAATCTGCTTGCAGCGGAGTCCAAATTTTTTCAATGGTTTTCTGCTGCTTTGTGTATCCTGTGGGACACAGTGGAATTCCCCCAGCAGAATGGATGTAAACCCAGAGAACAAACCTGTTCGTTCTTTGGGTGGACGTCCATTCTGCTGGTGGAATTCCACCGGACTGCATTGTCATCTATAGAGATGGTGCACATCCGTGCAGTCCTGCCGCCAATGGCTCCAGCAGTGCCTGCAGCAAACGGACATTCAACCGACTAAATGTCCACATTGTGGAGAAGCTTTTAGGGGTCTGCAGGAGGAGGGGAAAATTGGTCTGGGGGGAGCACAAGGGTGTTCTGACAAACATAGGAAATGGTGTCTGGCAGTTATAATGATTATTGTTGTCATACAGAGGATGAGGATCTGCTAACAAAGTAACCAATGATGTCCGGACGTCAGACTCTGCAGAGAAGATGGAGCTGAAAGAAGACGAAGAACAGAGGAAGAAGAAAAGGAAAGACAACAGAGAAAAAGTCTCCTGTGAATCATTATACAACTGTGTATGCTGCCTGATGGTGCCCATCAGAGCTGGAGTCACTTGTAATTTCTGCAGTGATGATGGCGGACCCTGTACCCCAATCTGTGGCTCTACAGCTGTTACAAAACTATGACTCCCATAATGCCTGAGGCTTTTCAACAGCTGGAGAGAGTCTGACTTCTGCGACACCTACCGTTAAAAAAATGGGCTGCATAGTCTAATTTGCCTGGGCCTATTTTTGCTCCCATTCCGGCCTTGGAAGTATGTGTATTACTGGAATTTCCCAACCTTTATCTCTACAGTTGTTTCAAAACTACAGTTCCCATCATGCTCTTCTGTCTACATGATGGTAGTTGTAGTTTTGCAACAGCTGGAGAGTTCATTTGTGGGGGGGGGCACCCCATTCATTGTTTTAACCCCTTAACGACGCAGGACGTATATTTACGTCCTGCGCCGGCTCCCGCGATATGAAGTGGGATCGCGCCGCGATCCCGCATCATATCACGTCGGTCCCGGCGCTCATCAACGGCCGGGACCCGCGGCTAATACCACACATCGCCGATCGCGGCGATGTGCGGTATTAACCCTTTAGAAGCGGCGGTCAAAGCTGACCGCCGCTTCTAAAGTGAAAGTGACCCGGCTCAGTCGGGCTGTTGGGAACCGCCGCGGTGAAATCGCGGCATCCCGAACAGCTGACAGGACACCGGGAGGGCCCTTACCTGCCTCCTCGGTGTCCGATCGGCGAATGACTGCTCCGTGCCTGAGATCCAGGCAGGAGCAGTCAAGCGCCGATAACACTGATCTCAGGCGTGTTAATACACGCCTGTGATCTGTGTAGAAGATCAGTGTGTGCAGTGTTATAGGTCCCTATGGGACCTATAACACTGCAAAAAATTTTTTTTAAAAAGTGTTAATAAAGGTCATTTAACCCCTTCCCTAATAAAAGTTTGAATCACCCCCCTTTTCCCATAAAAAAAATAAAAACAGTGTAAAAATAAAATAAAAATAAACATATGTGGTATCGCTGCGTGCGTAAATGTCCAAACTATAAAAATATATCATTAATTAAACTGCACAGTCAATGGCGTACGCGCAAAAAAATTCCAAAGTCCAAAAAAGCGTATTTTGGTCACTTTTTATACCATTAAAAAATGAATAAAAAGTGATCAAAAAGTCTGATCAAAACAAAAATCATACCGATAAAAACTTCATATCATGGCGCAAAAAATTAGTCCTCATAACGCCCTGTATGTGGAACAATAAAAAAGTAATAGGGGTCAAAAGATGACATTTTTAAACGTATAAATTTTCCTGCATGTAGTTATAATTTTTTGCAGAAGTGCGACAAAATCAAACCTATATAAGTAGGGTATCATTTTAACCGTATGGACCTACAGAATAATAAGGTGTAATTTTTACCGAAATATGCACTGCATAGAAACGGAAGCCCCCAAAAGTTACAAAATGGCGTTTTTTCTTTGATTTTGTCGCACAATGATTTTTTTTTCCGTTTCGCCGTGCATTTTTGGGTAAAATGACTGTCACTGCAAAGTAGAATTGGCGACGCAAAAAATAAGCCATAATATGGATTTTTAGGTGGAAAATTGAAAGGAAAAAACGAAAGTGCAAAAACGGAAAAACCCTGAGTCCTTAAGGGGTTAAGGGTCACAGAGGTATAATTTGCATCAGGGCACAGTGGCAATATAATATTCGGGGGCCCAGCATGTGGTAGTATTATACTCAGGGGCACAGTGTGTGGCAGTATTATACTCAGTAGTATTATACTCAGGGGCTCAGGGGTACGGTGTGTGTGTGTGTGTGTGTGTGTGTGTGTGTGGCAGTATTATACTCGGGGGCATGGTATGTGGCAGTATTATACTCAGGGGTACGGTGTGTGTGTGTAGCAGTATTATACTCGGGGGCATGGTATGTGGCAGTATTATACTCGGGCACGGTGTGTGGCAGTATTATATTCAGGGGCATAGTGTTTGACAGCATTCTATTTAGGTATACAGCATGTGGCAGTATTATATTCAGGGGCACAGTGTTTGGCAGTTGGAGACTGGTTATGACTTATTAAGTACTAATTTATGTTCTACAACAGGCAGTGCCTATTTCTGGCATGGCACTGTGGCCACTAGGTGCGAACCAGGTCTTAGGGTTTAGCTCGGACCTTCACCGGCTGGCAGACCTGGAAAAGCGGACCCCTACTAAAAGTAGTTCATCTGCTCTAGGGGTTAATTTTTTAAAAGTCCCCTGAAAAATAAAAGAAGCTATCTGATTGGGCAACCAGTTCTGCTCTGCACAGGTTTTGAATAATCTCCCCAATATTCTTATATATAGAAGCAATATTATAATAGTTATATTATCAGTTATATAGATTTTATTGTGGTGCTAATGTGTACATGTGGCAAATTTATTAATGATCACATGGCATTTGATAGATTTTGCACAGGTACACAGTTCCTGACTTTTTAATTCCGTATACCATTTTCTATTGTTTACTAGTTGCAAAAAAAGTGAATCTTCTTTTTATCCCATTGCAGAAGAATTAGCAACTTGTTACCACCAAAACAAAACTGTGTTAAATCAAAGATATGTGGCAGAGGGTGTGATACAAAGGGCAGATGGAATTACCCTAGGGGCAGATGACATTAATGGGGTACTCCCCTAGGAAAAAAATATATATGTAGAATATAATTTTATTTAATTTTTTTTTAACTCAACTGGTTAAACAAAGTTAAACAGATTTGTAAATTACTTCTATTAAAACATCTTAATCCTTCCAGTACTTATCAGCTGCTGTATGCTCCAATGAAAGTTCTTTTCTTTTTGAATTTACTTTCAGTTTGACCACAGTGCTCTCTGTTGACATCTTTGTCCATTTTAGGAACTATCCGGAGCAGGATAAAGTTTATTATCGGGATTGTCTCCTGCTCTGGACAGTTCCTGACATGGAAAGAGGTGTCAGCAGAGAGCACTGTGGTCAGGCAAAAAAGAAATTCAAAAAGAAAAGAACTTCCTCTGTAGTATACAGCAGCTGATAAGTACTGGAAAGGTTAAAAATTATATTTAAAATTATATTTAAGTAATTTACCACTGGCACCAGTTGATTTTACTTTTTTTTTTTTTTTCCAGTGGAGTACCCCTTGTATTTGTGACATCAGGTCGTGGTTTATCCTCAATGCCACCTGAAGGTATACCACTGGATCCTGGGCTAGGCACAGGGGCAATCATGACTCAGATGCCAAGTTACGGACAACGGTAGCTTTACTGAGGTTAGACCGGTGGAAAAGTCTATACAGTTCAGCCAGGCCCACGGAGGTGACTATTGACTTCAGATACCTTAAGGGCTTTCTGGGACTTGTAGTAGAGGTGGACAATTTAGTGCAGGCCACGTTGACTAGACAGATGAATTTAACTTGACTGACAAGACTGTATCACCGGCTTACTTGTAGCTTGTGGCTGCAGACTGGACTTGAAGCCTCCTATGACTCTGGACACACACTTAGGCATGACCTGACTGGACCTTAGCAAGGACTAAAAGAGTGTGCAGAAGCTCCACCCAGGGCTTATATGGGGGAGGCTCTGGTGGGGTCCCATTGGTCACCCCTAGGTCACCTGGTCACTGATACCTCCTGGGTAACAATCACACGGTAAACATTCTTAAAGGTATAACATTCTTATATATATATATATATATCTCTATCATAGGAATTATATACAAATACAGTAAACAGATGCAAGGGGGGAGGAGCAGGGGACACTGCAGGAGGCTGCCTGACAGGGCAGCAAGGGTACAGGGTAACATCTCCCGTACTGGGCCACCACAGATATATTCCCCTCATAATCTTTAACCCATCTTTAAAATTGTTGGCTTTAAATGAATGTTTAAAGGAGAACTGTCACTAAACTCCCCCCCCCCCCCCCCCCCCGCACTAACCAGAGGTACTGGCTGGTAGTGCGGGGGGTGCTGATTAATATACTGCCTACCATGCCCCGATCCGCCCAGCCATTCGCCCGTTACCTTAATTATTCCTGATATGCAAATTATCTTCTAACTGGAACGGGTGAGGTTACATGCCTCCATCTGGCACTGTGACACCAGTGCCGCTCGTCCACAGCACCGCGCGGCTTATGACTATTCATCCCCTCCCTCTGCCCCCTCTCCTTTCCAGTCTGTACAGGACTCTACTGCGCTGAGGCCACTTCTGGGTGTACACAGGAAGCGGCACATGTGCAGTGGAGTCCTGTACAGAGCAGGGAGGAGAGGGAGAGGCGGAGGGAGGGAATGAATATTCATAAGCTGGGCGTCACAGTGCCAGATGGAGGTATGTAACCCCACCCGTGCCAGTTAGATCATTTGCATATCAGGAATAATGAAGATAATGGGCGGACGGCTGGACGGATCCGGGCATGGTAGGCAGCATACTGATCAGTGTCCCTCGCACTACCAGCCCGTACCTCTGGTTAGTGCGGGGGGAGTTTACTGACATTTTTTTTTTTTTTAAAGCAAATTTTTACCAACACTTACATTAGTCTGAAAACAATCTAAAATTCTTACTCCATTGATATTGCTGTGGATGTAATAGTGTTACCCTCCTACAGAGTTGGCACCACAATGTTTGGACACACATTTTTTAACATTGATATGATTGGGCACAGTAAGCTGACGACTAACTTCTACGGTGACCTTTACAATAAGACTTGTCATTTCTTATCCCGTTTTTAACAATCTACAATATTAATGACTTGAAATGGAAATAGGATGCAGTTGACCTTTACGTTTTAGAGTTAATTAAAAGCCCCCATGTCACATTTCAACACACAGCGGGATGAACTGTGTAGTGCACAGTATTATTTCCTGGTTGTTGTTTTTTTAGTTATACCAGTGGTCTCCAAATTGTGGCCCTCCCAAGATGTTTCAAAACTACAACTCCCAGCATGCCAGAACAACCATTGACCAGTTTGGAGACCATGTAGTTAGACTAAGAAAAGGTGTTTGTGTTTTATTTTGTTTATGTTTTTCATATGGGTAGAAAGCTATGATGCATACCTGAGCTGTGTCTATTCTAAGCACTGAATGTAGTTTACTAGTAACTGCATTTGGTTTATTTCCAAACATATGTGGCATGGGGCTGTTCTTTTGATTCCAGAAATGGACTGACCATAGTTATTGGTAGACAATACTCCATTGAACTGAATGAACACAGCTCAGGTATGCAGCTGTAGAAATCAGTATACTTTACTGCTGGTGTGCTGACATGTATAGCAAATGTAGACAAACGTGAACTAAGCCTTTATAGGGGGAGATTTATCAAAATCTGTATAGACAGAGAATGGAGCAGTTTCATTTTTCAGACGTGTGTTTTTTTTTTTTTTTTTTTGTTTTTTTTTTTATAAAAGGAGAAATCTGGTTGCTATCAGCAACTGCACCACTCTACCTCAATACAGGTTTTAACAAATCTCCTGCAAAGTGAACCTTCCACTGTGTCTACAAATAAAATAATTGGGATCATACATGAGTGTACAATCTATCTATTGGGCCGTTCTAATTCTTCCCCTAATTATGGAATTGATGTATTGATGGGAAACAATGGAAAGGAATATTTTTTAAGCATTGAAGAACTTAAATTTTTTTTTTTTTTGTGTTTAGATAAAAGCAACAAAGATAATCTAAAAAAAACTAAAATTGCATTAAAGTGTACCTGTCGTCAACAAAAACTTTGTCATGTAGATAATACCGTTATATATATTTGTTATTTTTGTCCCTGCAGCTATTGCCTGTGTGCCTCTATGAGGAGTCCAAATACAGGAAGTGCCCTCACTTCCTGTATTCGGACTCCTCACAGAGACATACAGGCAATAGCTGCAGGGGCAGAATTTTTTTCACCCAAAAATGATACACAATTTTCACCAATGTATATTACAAATATCCATATAATGGTATTATCTACATTATATAAAAAGTTTTAGTTGACGACAGGTTTACTTTTTAAAGGAGAAGTATCGTGGGGAAAAAACCTCCTTTCCATACGTTTTAGATTGTGGGGGGGTCGGTCCGACCACTGGTACCCCTCATGATCTCCTGTATGGGGCGCCAGCTCTCCCCTGGAGCGGCTCATCACGAAGCAGCATCCGACACACCACCTTCATATATCTCTATGGGAGAGCTTTTTGGCTATTTTCAGCACTCCATAGAGATATATATGGAGGGGATTGTGATTCGCCGATCTCGGGTGAGCTGGGGCCCCTTACAAGAGATCACAGGGGGTCCCAGCAAATGTACCCCTCCGCAATCTTAAACTTATCCCCTGTCATTTGGAAAGGGGATAAGTGTCCCCCCCATGAGATCTATTATATCTTTTAATTAGTAAACAATACCAGAGAGAAAATGATTTTTAATAAAACAGCAGTGTAGTATTTTGTGTTCATAAACATAAATCCTAAATAGAACTGCACAACTTTTTCCAAAATGGTTGATCCTCCTTTCCAAGCCCCATGGCTCTGGGCGAATGACTTGAGGCCTCGCCTGGTCGTCGGTTCCAGCTGGATCTTGTGGTTTATCCTGTGACCATTCAAGTGTACAGATGATAAGCTAAAACTGAGGACTCCTCTGTTCTCCTTGGAGAGCGTGATCCTGCCTACATGCCGGCTCTAAGGAGGATAATGGAAAGCATCTCCCACCCCTTCTGATAACTGTAGAGAATTTATAAATGTACCGTTAAATTATCTGTAGTGCTAGAGATTACTTGTGTTTGTGTAATTGTCTCAAATCTACTGCTGTTTCCATGTTATTTGTATTTGAGAAAACCCAGCCACTTAAAATGAATTTAGAACAGTCAAGAATTCATGTGATTTATATCGACAGTCCTTCATGATTTAGAAAGATCTATATGTATTGGTCGAATAGACAACAGGCTAATGGGCATGAAATGATTGATTTTCTTGCTTTGTTAAGCTCAGAGTCTTCAAACGACTCGAATATATTAGAGAGTTCTGGTTCATTATGACATTTGGGATTATTATAGGGGTGGCCTGCTTGCCAGTATTATCTTTATTTTCTTCCTGCAGGAAATGGTATGCTGTACCTCTGCCAAATGCTAAGAATTAGCCTGAAATCTGTTCCTTAAAGTCCTATGAAAGATTTATACTATAAACTTAACAGAAAGCACTGAATGGGACTTGGATAATAAATTGTACAATAAGGATAGTGCGAACTTGGATCTGGTAAGTAGAGGTAACAGGCAATAATAAAGTGCATGTGTGACTGGATTATTCAGAAGCTGGAAAATTGTTCATATATAAATATATAAATGTGCAGACACTGTTAAAAATTAAGTGGTATGGTATTATAAAATATTCTATTAAAAGGAGGTGTGCACCTGATAAGGTGCATGGTGAAGCGCAATAAAAGCAGGATATAAATAAGGTGCATTAGAAGCTGAAGATACTTCGGAGGAGCTACATTAAAAGAACAATCTTTTGAATAAAAGGTTTATAGACTCATCTAATAATGCAGGAGGAATGCGTGTTATACTAGACATTTACTTGCATTCCTTTATGCTGTAGGTATATTTTTCCTGTAGCGTACTTGCCTTTTAAATAGATGGCAGGAGGTGTGGTTCCAAGATGTTATTTTTTCCTTTATTATTTATGTTATATACTATAACTAACTTTGGGCATATCGCATAAAGGAGGAATATCTTACACATCTTGGAACCACACCTCCTGCCATCTATTTAAAAGGCAAGTACGCTACAGGAAAAATATACCTACAGCATATAGGAATGCAAGTAAATGTCTAGTATAACACGCATTCCTCCTGCATTATTAGATGAGTCTATAAACCTTTTATTCAAAAGATTGTTCTTTTAATTTAGATCCTCCGAAGTATCTTCAGCTTCTAATGCACCTTATTTATATCCTGCTTTTATTGCGCTTCACCATGCACCTTATCAGGTGCACACCTCCTTTTAATAGAATATTTTATAATACCATACCACTTAATTTTTAACAGTGTCTGCACATTTATATATTTATATATGAACAATTTTCCAGCTTCTGAATAATCCAGTCACACATGCACTTTATTATTGCCTGTTACCTCTACTTACCAGATCCAAGTTCGCACTATCCTTATTGTACAATTTATTATCCAAGTCCCATTCAGAGCTTTCTGATACTTTATTACATTTATTGTATATATTTTTCTGTATAAGATACAGGGACTTACATGTACAGTATAGCAGCAGTCTGGGCACACTTTCTAATCTCCTTTTCACCCACTACCCGTGCTAGTGTTTTATATACAGTCATGGCCGTAAATGTTGGCACACCTGAAATTTTTCTATAAAATCTAAGTATTTTGACTCCATAAAACTTTTTCATTTTTCCGTATATAGGGCGGTATGAGGGCTCATTTTTTGCGCTGTCATCTGTACTTTTTGATACCACATTTGCATATATAAAATTTTTAGATCATATATATTTTTTTAATAAAATGTGAAAAAAGCTGCATTTTTAGACTTTTTATTTTAATTTTTTACGCTTACGCCATTCACCGTACGGGATCATTAACATTATATTTTGATAGTTCAGACATTTACGCATTCGGCAATACCAAATCTGTTAATAAAAATAAAAAAATAAAAAAAAATTACGCTTTTTGGTGGTAAAATGGGAAAAACTGACAATTTTGTTTTTTTACACTTTTTTTGTCCCCATAGGGGACTATCTATAGCAATCATTTGATTGCTAATACTGTTCAGTGCTATGCATAGGACATAGCACCAATCAGTATCATCAGGGATCTTCTGCTCTATCTCAGACCAGAGCAGAAGACCCCGGGAGATGGCCGGAGCCAGGTGAGGGAACCTCCGGCTGCCATGTTGTATGACCGGATCACTGCAGTAGCGCTGTGGGCGATCCGATCATCCATTCAAAGTACCGCACTGCCGCAGATGCCGTGATCTGTATTGATCACGGCATCTGAGGGGGTAATGGCAGACATCCGCTAGCAGCCGGAACCTGCCATGTACAACGCGAGCACCGTTCCGATGCTCGCGGTCATACACAGGATGTAAATGTACGTCCTGGTGCGCAAAGTACCGCCAAACCAGGACGTACATTTACGTCCGTAGTCGTTAAGGGGTTAACAGTATTTTCCACCACCCCCAATCATGTGACCCGTGGGCACTGCTTCTCTTCCACCCCCCCCCCCTGGTTTATCAGCCCAGTGTCTGCGCTGTCCCCCACATCGGGGAGCTAATCATATGTCACCTCGTCCTCCTGTGAGTTGCGGGCCACCGGCGCTGGAAATCTGTACTGTACTGCATATTCCTTGTGCCCGGGCTGCAAAAAATAAACAAAAAAGATCAACTTTGACTCCCCTTCCCACATTGTCCCGGTAACGCTGGGGATGGGAACGTCACAGAGCTTTCAGCCTATCACCGGCCGCGGCGATGTCCTGCATCGGTCGGTGATAGGCTGAGCGCACTGTCAAGTAAGAAGCTGGCCGGCTCCTTACATGACAGTGTGCTCAGCCGATCACCGAACGAGGCGGGACATCACTGCGGCCGGTGATAGGCTTAATTATCAGCTGCAGCGCGCTGTCCCAACATCGGGGAACTAATCATATGTGACCTTGTCCTCCTGTGAGTTGCGGGCCGCCGGCACTGGAAATCTGTACTGTACTACATATTCCTTGTGCACAGGCTGCAAAAATAGACAAAATAAACTTGAACTCACCTTTCTACGTTACCCCGTTGTCGTTCCGGTAACAGCCTCACGTTCCCATCCCCAATGTGAGGCTGTTACCGGAACGACAACGGGGTAACGTAGAAAGGTGAGTTGAAGTTTATTTTGTCTATTTTTGCAGTCCGGGCACAAGGAATATGTAGTACAGTACAGCTTTCCAGTGCCGGCGGCCCGCAACTCAAAGGAGAATGAGGTGACATATGATTAGTTCCCCGATGTTGGGACAGCGCGCTGCGGCTCATAATTAAGTTATTCGAGGGGGGGGGGGGGCCCAACCGGTATTGCGGTATGGGAAAAATTCATATCGTGAGGGGGAAAAAAAAAATTGTTATTCGGAATGAACCGGTATACCGCCCAGCACTAGGTTGGGATAGGAGGTCAGGATCGAGGGACGGGATATGACAACAATATATGAGGATGGGATATGACGTCAAAAGCTTCCTCCTTTTGTTGATTTTTTCCTCCCCAACTAGGATTAGGAAGGAGAAACCTGGCAACGCCGGGTACTCGGCTATTTATTTATTTTTTTAAAGTAGTTATTTAAGTTTTGCATTTTTTTATGTACATACATCACCAACAAGGTGGAATAATAAACATGAACAACAAACAACAGACTAGCTGTGAAGCACAGACAGGGAATAAACTCTACAAAAGTGAGGGCCATCAGGGCAGCAGGCACATCTGAGACTGAACCAGAGGAGGCCCAACAAAGATAAACAGACACAACCCCCCCCCCCCCTCCCAGCCCCTTCACCAGTATACCATTAAAACCTACTGGGATAAACTAGTTGGAGGGTCCGCTGACACATCCAGCAGAAGCCAAGGGGTCCATACTCTGTAAAATTTCTTAAGGCACTTGCGACTTGCATATAGGGCTTGACACAACGGGACATATTTGTTGACCATATTTAGCCAACGAGACAGCAGGGGAGGGGAAGTTTCCCTCCAGGTCATCACTACTACTTTATGAGTGCAGAATAGCAGGAAGTGAATCAGCAAACATCTGTGTGAGCCGGAGACCACATCATTAATAACTCCCAGCAAGCATACCACCGGAGTAAGGTGGCACGACACCTGTAACCAGTCTCTCTATAGAACCCATTAATAACAACCCTCTAGTATCTATCCTTCAGCCAACTGCAAATCCACTAAATTATCCAGGGATTAAAGGGGTACTCCGGTGGAAAAACACATCCCCCCCCCCCCCAAATCAACTGGTGCCAGAAAATTAAACAGATTTGTAAATTATTTCTATTAAAAAAAATCTTAATTCTTCCAGTACTTATCAGCTGCTGTATACTACAGAGGAAGTGGAGTTGGTCTTTTTTTTTTTTTTCAAATTCAGGAACAATTTTATTGAGTAAAGCAAAGTTTACAAATACCAGAATGAAAGCACATCAGAATGAGGCAATGGCCTGGTAGGCCAAAATAGAAAGGTAAAATATATAAAATAGAACGTCAAGATACAAAACAGTAAATGATATGCCATAATAGTAATCAATGTAGGATAGAGATCTAAGAAATAAGCCTCCAACGCGTAGACCAAAGTGTAAAAATAGTGGAGAAAAGGGGCAGAGCAAGCAAGGGCAAGATTAGTCCAGGCAGTAAAGACTGAGAGAAAAGGAGATACTCAGACTGAGTATAATATACACGAAATACCTAGGAAAATGAAACAGAGAGAGACAAGACAAAACACGAAAAGAACAAGGGGGAGACAAATAGAGAGAAAGGGGGGAGGGGGAGGGAGTGTAAAAGAAAGAGACCAGATGAACCGACACTAGACAAGGGAAACCCAGCCAGGGCGGCGGCCGCCCCAAGGGCAACCTCTGGCAAGTGACGGGGGAGACGGAGCAGATCCATACACAAAGGCGTTAGCACACTGACAGATAACCAGGAGAGGAGCAAAAACTAGACCACGGGAGCCAAGTGGCAGCGAGTCTGGTGACATCCTCAGAACCAACTACCAGAAATTCTTCCATGTGTTAAATGTGCGTTACCTCAGCAAACCAGTCATCTAGTGTGTGTGTGTGTGTGTGTGGGGGGGGGTCAGGAGTTTTCCAGCGTCTAGGGATGACTGTCTTTGCAGCCTGAAGAAGATGTCGCGTAAGAGACTTTTTATATTTTGCTTGCGCCATCGGGAACATGTAAAGTAAGACAGCTTCTGGGCTAGAAGGGACCTGAACCCCAGTAACCTCCCTGATGATCCGAAGGATTGACCACCAGAAGGGCAAGAGTCCGGGGCAACTCCACCATATGTGCGTCATTGTACCCTCGTCGCCACCACAACACCAGCAAGAGCTTGGGATGGAAGGATACCAACCGTGAAGCATCATCGGTACCAGATACCAACGAGACAATATATATTATAAAAAAAAAAAACAACAATAACTCGTCTCTTGGGCCTTCGTGGCAATGACAGCTTTGTGAGTAAGAAAGAAGCATCAAGACCACTGATCAGGAGGGAAGGTCGTACCCAACTCGGACTCCCAAGCACGGCAAAAGACTGGAAGGGAGTCTGCTCTGAGGGACAACAACAGAGTTGGTCTTTTTTATCTGACCACAGTGCTCTCTGCTGACACCTCTGTCCATGTCAGGAACTGTCCAGAGCAGGATAGGTTTGCTATGGGGATTGGTTCCTGCTCTGGACAGTTCTTGCCATGGACAGAGGTGTTGGCAGAGAGCACTGTGGTCAGACAGAAAAGAACAACTCAACTTCCTGAAAGTGATATAAGAATGTGATAAAAGAAAGAGGTTGTCCAAACCAGACAATTTCTTACCATTTTTTATTTTTTTTTGTTAGGGTCAGAGCTTTAGTACACATATCAGCCATATAACATTCCTTTTCCAGATCTTTCAGGGAGTAGTAATCTTACATTTTCATGAACATTTTGTTTGATTTATCCTTTAAGGTCCTGGTCCCATGTAAAGGAAGCCTCACAAGCAGCTCGTTCTCAAACTGTCTTTTGGAGTCCTATGTTCTTAAACCCACTCAAGGAGGATTTCTGACAGAAAATGGAAGAGTAAGTAAATGTTATGTATTGAAAAGTTATTTAGGCAATATGTCAACAAGTAAGGCATTTTACCTCTCCCTAAAGATAGAGCTGCAAAGTAAAGTTTTTGGGGGGAGGGACAGCAGCAGCCTAACCCCCAATATGACAGGAAGTGGCTTTCTGGTTTTCCCGGACTCCAAAGGACCATGTAGCTAGTGCTAAACATGGCAACAAACATTTCTTATCTTTCAGGAGATTTTCATCAAGAGTAACCTGGTTAAACTTGGAGCAGGATTTGGATATTCACTCACTGTATCCGTTCTGTTTGAGGAGACATTCTATAATGAGAAAGAAGAAAGTTTTAGTATCCTGTGTATTTCCAGACCAATAGAAAAAGATGAAAATCCAGGTATAAATACTAAGGGACTTCTTGGATCAGTTTCCTTATTTAGCCCATGCCTTGCATCTGTTGTGGTGAATTTCTCACTTGTGTATTCCAGAAGAAGTTGCTACCCAGTCCGCTACTTGCACTTTAAAGAACATTGATGATGTGAAGGAATTTCTAGGAAAACACAAGGATAAATTTGACAAAAGCATTACCTCTTTCCGCAGCACATTTAAAGGTCACGAGAGAAAGAATCTTCGACATTACATAGTGAGTTTACCCTCTGATTTTTACATGAGGTTGTGAGTTCACTATAATCACTACTGCATGCTTTAAACGGAAGGTGTAGTCAAAGTTTTTGATTATAGTATTACCTTTTCACTTTTATTATATTGCCCTAATTTTCCCATGAAGCTGGCTATGAATATTTGAACCCAACGCGTATGGTGGATAGTCTGGCTTAACCTATCCAATCATTTGTCAGAGCTGTTAGCTGCTCCTGATGCCTTCTAGAAACATAACTGCTAAGCTGAGCTGTTTGTAGGTGAACATGCATTAACACATGAGATCTTGGTATAACAATGGGCAAAATATTTTTTTTAACTGTAAGACTCTTTTACACAGGCAGACAGCTGCCCTAAATTAGCGCTGATCCACTATGTACAAGATGATCAGTGATCATAAATAACAATAATCCTTTACCTTGCCCAGTATTTGGCTATGAAGAGCCACATAAATGATCACTAAATTGTTTTTGCGACTCATTTGTTTCTCCTTTGTATACACCACATGATTTTATTAAGCCATGATTAAGGACGATTAATAGTCCTAAGCTTGTAGTCTTGTCCAGCAATGTTTTTAGATGATGATTAACCCCTTAATGCCACAGGGCATATGGGTAACCCCTTGCGTCCTGGTAGTTGCGTTATTCCGATCACCGGCCCTCGCGTGGTGGTGATCGGAATGGGGTGCCTGCTGAAATCATTCAGCATGCATCCTGTGTCGTCGCCAAGGGGGGTTTTGGTAGAGGAGGCATACATCATGATGCACTCCAAAAGCCCCGGTGAGAACGAGGAAGACCCCGCTTTCCTGCTGTCTTCCTCGTCCTCCTCATCATTATTTAGTAATGATGGGTCCCCTAGAAGGAGGCATCAATGCCACAAACCCCCCATGCTAGTGACCCAGTGCCCCATACTAGTACCAGCGACCCTGCAGCCCGTACTAGTTTTCCGGCCCACCAGTCAAGTCCACCTGTACCCTTTACTGATGAACTTGTCTGGACTGCCCCTGAAGATCATGAGCCTGTGATTCCTGGGTGTGTTGACCATCCAGAAATCCAGATCGACATTGGGGGCTTCACTTAACCCCTTAGGGACTAAGCCCACTTTCACCTTAAGGACTCGGCCCTTTTTTACAATTCTGACCACTCACACTTTATGCATTAATAACTCTGAGATGCTTTTACCTTTTATTCTGATTCCGAAATTGATTGTTTTTTTGTGACATATTCTACTTTAACATACAGTTAAATTTTTGTTGTTACTTGCATCCTTTCTTGGTGAAAAATCCCCAAATTTGATGAAAATTTAGCATTTTTCTAACTTTGAAACTTTCTGCTTGTAAGGAAAATGGATAATCCAAATAAATTATATATTGATTCACAAATACAATGTCTACTTTATGTTGGCATCATAAAGTTGACATGTTTTTACTTTTTGAAGTCATTAGAGGGCTTCAAAGTCTAGCAGCAATTTTCTAAATTTTCACGAAAATTCTAAATCAGAAAATATCAGTACCAATTTAGCTTAAAGTAGATTTGAGGGGCTTTTCTGTGAGAAATAGCCCATAAATGACCCCATTGTAGAAACTGCAACCTCAAAGCATTCAAAATGACATTCAGAAAGTTTAACCCTTTAGGTGTTTCATAGGAATTGCAGCAAAGTGAAGGCGATAAAAGGAGAGAAATCACAATTTCTCTCGAGTAAGGAAATACCTCATATGTAGATGTAAAGTGCTCTGTGGGTGCACTAGAGGGCTCAGAAGGGAAGGAGCGACAATGGGATTTTGGAGAGTGAATTTTTCTGAAATGGTTTTTGGGGGGCATGTCACATTTAGGAAGCCCCTATGGGATACTATGGCATACTATTTTGGAAACACCCCTCAAGGAATGTAACAAGGGGTTCAGTGAGCCTTAAGACCCCACAGGTGTTTGACGATTTTTCGTTAAAGTCGGATGTATAAATGAAAAATTCAGTATTTTTTTTTTTCACTAAAATTCTGTTTTTCCCCAAATTTTACATTTTTACAAGGGGTAATAGGAAAAAATGCTCCCCAAAATTTTTAACACCACCATTTCTTCTGAGTATGGAAATGCCCCATATGTGGATGTAAAGTGCTCTGCGGGCGAACTACAATGCTCAGAAGGAGCGCCATTGAGCTTTTTGAGAGAGAATTTGTTTGGAATGGATGTCAGGGGCCATTTGCGTTTACGAAGCCCCCATGGTGCCACAACAGTGCCCCCCCACATGTGACCCCATTTTGGAAAATACACCCCTCAGAGAATTTAATAAGGGGTGCTGTGAGCATTTTTTACACATCACTGGCGTTTGACAGCTCTTTGGAACAGTAGGCTGGGCAAATGAAAAATAATTTTTCATTTTCACGGACCACTGTTCAAAAAATCTGTCAAACACCTATGGGGCATAAATGCTCACTGCACCCCTTATTACATTACGTGAGGGGTGTAATTTCCAAAATGGGGTTACATGTGGGGAAGGGGGTCCATTATTTTGGCACCATGGGGGCTTTGTAAACACACGTGGTCTTCAATTCCAGACAAATTTTCTCTCCAAAAGCCCAATGGCACTCCTTCTCTTCTGAGAATTGTAGTGCACCAGCAGAGCACTTAAGATCCACATATGGGGTACGTTCTTACACAGAAGAAATTGGGTTACAAATTTAGGGTAACACCACCATTTTAGTGACATACATTTTTTTTTTTTTTTTCATCCACCTTTAAAGAAAATCGTCAAACACCTGTGAGGTGTTAAGGCTCATTTTACCCCTTGTTACGTACTGTGAGGGGTGTAGTTTATGTCAAAACTGCTGTAAAATCAACCACCCCTGTGCAAATGTGCGCCCACAGAGCATTTTACGCTCACATAATGGGTATTTTCGTACTCAGGAGAGTTGCTTTACAAATTTTGGGGGTCTTTTTTTTTTTTTTTTATATATTTTTTTTTTTTACCTCTCGGGAAAATGAAAAATATGGGGCAACACCAGTATGTAAGTGTAAATTTTTTTTTTTTTTTTTTTACAATAACATGTAACAAGTGTAGACCCCCAACTTTACCTTTTCATAAGGGGTAAAAGGAGAAAAAGCCACCAAAATTTGTTAGCCAATTTCTCCCGAGTACGGAAATACCCCATATGTGGCACTAAATTGTTGCCTTGAAATACAACAGGGCTCCGAAGTGAGAGAGCGCCATGCGCATTTGAGGCCTAACTTAGGGATTTGCATAGGGACGAACCCATGTGCAAGAATTACACTTGCCTCATATACCAAAATTACCCTATGGCAGTGTTTTTCCAAACAGGGTGCCTCCAGCTGTTATAAAACTCCCAACATGCCTTGTCAGTCAATGGCTCTCTGGCAATACTGGGAGTTGTTGTTTTGCAACAGCTGGAGGCTCGTTTTGGAAACGGTGCAGACGTTTTACATTTTTATTGAGGTTGCTGGGGGGCGCGTAACTGTGTAGGGGTATATGTAGTGTTTTTATTTTGTGTAGTGTTTTTAGTGTACATTCACACGGGCTGAGATTTACAGCGAGTTTCCCTCTGGGAGTTTGAGCTGCGGCGGAAAATTTGCTACACCGCAAAACTTGCAACGAGAAACTCACTGTAAACCCCTGCCCGTGTGAATGTACCCTGTACATTCACATGGGGTGGGGGTGGGGGGGGGCAAACCTCCAGCTGTTTCAAAACTACAACTCCCAGCATGCCCTTTGGCTGTCGTGCATTCTGGGGGTTGTAGTTATGCAACAGCTGGAGGCACGCTGGTTGCAAAAAACGTTGTTACTTAACTCAGTGTTTCGCAACCTGTCTGCCTCCAGCTGTTGCAAAACTGCAACTCCCAGTATTGAAGGTCTATCAGTGCATGCTGGAAGTTGTAGTTTGCAACAGCTGGAGGGACACTGGTTGTGAATCACTGATTTAGGTAACAAACTCAGTGTAATGCAACCAGTGTGCCTTCAGCTGTTGCAAAAAGCTACAACTCTCTCAGCCTGAGAGTATGCTGGGACTTGTAGTTATGCAACAGTTGGAGGCACCCTACTGCAACTCCCAGCATGCCCTTTAGCTGTCCGTGCATGCTGGGGGTTGTGGTTATGCAACAGCTGGAGGCACAAAAATGTGCCTCCAGCTGTTGCATAACTACAACCCCCAGCATGCACAAACTACCAAAGGGCATGCTGGGAGTTGTAGTTGTGCCTTCTGCTGTTGCATAATAACAACTCCCAGCATGCCCTTGTGTGCATGCTGGGAGTTGTTGCTAAGCAACAGCAGGAGGCCAGCCTTACCTCCTGCTGCTGCGCTCTGATGATTCACCTGCCGCTGCCGACTCCACTCCTGGGGCCCCGATCCCGCCGCCGGGGATCAGGGGCCCCAGCCTTAGGTACATACTCCCAACACCTGCTCTCACCCTCCAGAACAGGGGCGGAGCGAGTGCCGTTACCGGCTGACTAACCAGGATGATCGTGAGGTGGCACCAATGCCACCTCACTCCTGCTGCTAAAGTATGACAGGTTCCATCTCGGACGGCACCCATCATCCTTTTTTTCCGGGTCATCGGGGGACCCGATTGCCCCCCATGACGGCTATTTGCGGTCTCAGGCCCCCCCCCCCCCCCCCCGCCAGGCATTGTTACGGGATGCCTGCTGAGTGATTTCAGCAGGCATCTCGGTCCAGTCCCTGCCCGGCAAGCAGCATTGACCGGAAATTCTCAGGGTGTACAGGTACGCCCTGAGACCTTAAGGATCAGGGATGCAGGGTGTATGCATACGCCCTGCGCCCCCCAGAGGTTAAATGGACTTTTTTAGTTATTTTTTCAGTGACTACTTTTCAATCAAATGGTGGAGCAGACAATTTTGGCTAGGCCCAATAGATGGACCCCTGTCAGTGCAGCCAAGATGAGGATGTATTGGGGCCTCGTGCCGCACATTGCCTACTCAACAAACCCAGGCAATACTGGTTTGAAAATGTCCTCTACTAGACCCCACCTTACAGTATGGCCGTGACACATCCCCATTTTGAGGCCATACGGAAATGCCTACATTATGCTGATAATGCAGCATGTCTCCCCAAGTGATCCTGCATATGACCGCCTGTACAAAATCAGGCTGGTCATTGATCCTTTCAGGGTAAATTTGTCAGCTTTAAAAGGAGAATCATTTTCCGCCAGTATATTGCCACTAAGCTGGCAAGGTATGGCATGAAACTTTACAAACTTTGTGAAAGTACACTCACAAGTTTAGTGTTTCCCGCATTGAACCCGCAGAATGTCCCCTCCCCCCCCCATCTTGTTAGCAGGAAAATTGTGTGGGAACTGATGTACCCACTGCTGGATAAAGGTTACCACCTGTACATGGATAACTTTTATACCAGCCTTCCTCTCTTCAAATCCCTTGCCGCCAGAGCCACAGCCGCCTGTGGTACTGTGTGGAAAAATCAAAGAGGCCTTTTAACCTATCCCCTCCAGACACCACCTATGCCAAGGGGTGAGAGCAGGGCCATTACCAGTAAAACCTGTTGCTGGTCAGATATAAGGACAAGAGGGAAGTCCAAACTCATGGTAATGGCAGCACTGCTGTCCCTGTGCAAGGTACCATGTCCACTGTCCTCAAACCTGAATTGTGACATACAGTCAGTATATGGGAGGAGTTGATCTCTTGGATAAAGTCCTCAAGCCATATAACGCCATGTGCAAAACCTGTGCATGGTCCTGATTGCCATGTAAAACACATTTGTACTGTCCCAGTGCGCTGGCAACACAGGGAAATTTCTTCAGTTTCAGGAGGTAGTCCTGATCTTTGGCGACTAGGATGAAGTGGGCCCGAGTACTTCTGGTGGAACTAGAGGCGCACAGATCGTCCCAGGCCAACATTTTCCAGGTGAGGTCCCCCACACTGGAAAGAAGGGACGGTCCCAGAAAAAATGCAGTGTGTGTTGTAGGAGGGGATAAGGAAGGACGCCACAACTCAATGCGACACATTCCCTAATCATCCGAGCCTCTGCATTAATAATTTCTTCAGGAAGTACCACACCTCCATGAAGTACTATATTTATAATCCTCTTACCCCATTTTATTTCCCTTTATTTGACCCCAATGTACCTGTCCACAGCACATTGTTTTCCCAATTTTAAACCCAAAAACCCCATCACATAATACTTCTGATAACACCTCTTGGGGTATATTTTCCAAAAATAGGTAATGGGTCACGAGTCACTAGCATTGGGAGTTTTCAAGTTGCACACAGTGCTCCCTACCCCCCCCCCCCCCCCCCCTCAGCACTGTGCATTTGCAGGCAACAGTTTATGGAGGGCCAAACACACAAAATTCCCGGAATGATGAAACAGAGCATAGGATCTGGGTCGGGCACAAGTTTCACTTTTGGCAATGCTCTGGGTCATCATTCTGGGTACATAATTGGCATATTAGTAGTAACATAGTTCAGAAGGTTGAAAAATGACCAGAGTCCATAAAGTTCAACCTTTACCCCTATTAAGTCCCTACTGAGTTGAGTTGATCCAGACGAAGGCAAAAAACCCTCATACTAGAGATGAAAAGTCCTTCCTGATTCCAAATATGGCAGTCATAATAAATCCCTGTATCAACGTTCTGTCCCTATAAATCTAGTAAACATAACCAGTGATGTTATTATTCTCCAAAAATGCATCCAGCCCCTCTTACAGAGTTCACCATGACCACCTCCTCTGGCAGAGAGTTTCATAGTCTCACTGCTCTTACAGTAAAAAAAAAAAAAAAACACGTCTGTGCTTTGAACCCTCTCCATCTCCACTATATCTTTCTTGTACACTGGTGCCCAGAACTGTACACAGTATTCCATGTGTGGTCTGACTAGTGATTTTTACAGTGGTAGAATTATTTCCTTGTCATGGGCATCTATGCCCCTATTGATGCACCCCATGATTTTATTTGCCTTGGCAGCAGCTGCCCAACACTGGTCTCTACAGCTAAATTTACTGTTAACTAAGACTCCCAAGTCCTTTTCCATGTCAGTCGTCCCAAGTGTTCTCCCATTTAATACATAATCCCAGCCTGGATTTTTCTTCCCCATGTGCATTACCTTACATTTATCAGTGTTGAACCTCATCTGCCCACTTCCCAGCCCAAACTTCCAACCTATCCAGATCCATTTGTAACAGTGCACTGTCCTCTATAGTGTTTACAGCTTTACAGAGTTTAGTATCCTCTGCAAAGATTGCTACTTTACTATTCAACCCCTCTACAAGGTCATTAATAAATATATTAAATAGAACAGGACCCAAGACTGACCCCTGTGGAACCCCACTAGTAACAGTCACCCAATCAGAATAAGTACCATTAATAACCACTCTCTGTTTCCTATCACTGAGCCAGTTACATACCCACTTACACACATTCTCCCCAGCCCAATCCCTCTCATTTTATGCACCAACCTTTTATGTGGAACTGTATCAAATGCTTTGGAAAAATCCAGATATACGACATCCAACGATTGCCCCAGGTCCAGTCTGGAGCTCACCTCCTCATTAAAGCTGATCAGGTTAGTTTGACAGGACCGATCCCTCATAAAGCCATGCTGATATGGAGTCATACATTTATTTTTATCAAGATATTCCAAAATAGCATCTCTTAGAAAACCCTCAAACAATTTACATACAACGGAGTTTAAACTAACAGGTCTATAATTCCTGGGGTCACCTTTTGACCCCTTTTTAAATATTGGTACCACATTTGCCATGCGCCAGTCCGGGGGAACAGTCCCTGTCACTATAGAGTCCCTGAATATTACAAATAGGGGTTTGTATATCACATTACTTACTTAATTCCCTTAGAACACGGGGGTGAATGCCATCTGGACCAGGTGATTTGTCTATTTTGATTTATTTTTTTGTAGGCGGCACTGTACTTCTTCCTGGGTTAGACAGGTGACCTGTACTGGGGAGTTTACCTTATCTCGCTGTATTTCCCCCGGCATTTCATTTTCCTCTGAATACAGTGGAGAAGAATTTGTTTAATATATTTGCTTTTTCCTGATCCCCGTTTATAATTTCTTCATCATCATCATTTTTTAAAGGGCCAACACTTTTCATTTTTGACCTTTTTGCTATTTATATAGTTAAAGAACATTTTGGGGTTAGTTTTACTTTCTTTGGCAATGAGTCTTTCTGTCTCTATTTTTGCAGCTTTTATCTTTTTATTTTTTTATTTTACATATTTAAAATTTTTCTCTATAACTTTTTAATGCTTCTTCACTGTTGTCATGTTTTAGTAGTTTAAATGCTTTATTTTTGTTGTTTATTGCCCCCTTAACATTTTTATTCATCCATATTGGTTTTCTTTTATTTCTGACCCTTTTATTTTCCATAAGGTATATTCATCTTACAGTGAGAATTTAAGATATTTTTAAAAGTCTCCCATCTAGTGTCAGTATTCTTGTTTTTGAGGACATTATGCCATTTTATATTGTTAAGGGCTTCTCTGAGTTGATCGAACTTTGCCTTCCTAAAGTTCATTGTTTTTGTGGCCCCTCGAGAGATTCCCTTATTGAAGAACAATTTATAATGTATTATATTATGATCACTATTTCCTAGGTGTCCTTCTACTTGCACATTAATTACTCTCTCAGGTACGTTGGTTAATATTAAGTCTAGTAGGGCACCCCCTCTGGTCGGCCCTGCACCATTTGGGACAGATAATTGTCTTTAGCTATAGTCAGAAACCTGTTTCGTTTATGAGATTCACAGGTCTTAGTCTCCCAGTTTATATCAGGATAATTAAAGTCCCCCATTATTATCACATCATTTTGATTTGCTGCCTTGTTTATTTGCCTCAACAATTGATCTTCTGTCTCTTCCATTATGTTTGGTGGCTTATAGCAAACCCCTATCAGAATGTTTTTATTTTTATCTCCATATATTTCTACCCAGAGTGACTCCACATTATCATTTCCCTCCCGTATATCCTCCCACAGTGCGGCCTTCAGACTGGACTTTACATTAAGACAAACTCCTCCCCCCTTTCCGTTTTGTCCGATCCTTCCTGAATGGACTATAACCCTGTATGTGGACCACCCAGTCACAGCTATTGTCCAACCAAGTCTTTGTTATACCCACTATGTCATAATCCTCCTCAGAAATTTTCAACTCCAGTTTGTCAGTTTTATTGGTCTGACTTCTGACATTAGTTAACATGCACTTCAATGGTGTATGTTTTTTTTTCCTATGATGCCTATCCCTATTAACTATTCTAACCCCTCCCTCCGCTCCACCCCCAGGTACATTAAGAAGTCCCCCCTCTCTATCTACACTATCTTCCCCCTCTATGTTGTAGGTTCTCCCCCCCCCCCCCGTCCCTAGTTTAGACACTCCTCCACCCTTCTAGCCATCTTCTCCCCAAGCACAGCTACACCCTCCCCATTGAGGTTCAGCCCATCCCTACAGTAGAGCCAGTATCAGGCAGCGAAGTCGGCCCAGTTCTCCATGAGCCCAAACCCCTCCTTCCTACACCAGCTTCTGAGCCACTTGTTTGCCTCTCTGGTTTGGCTCGTGGTACTGGTAATATTTCAGAAAATACTACCTCGGAGGTCCTTGCCTTAAGCTTGTGGCCTAAGTCCCGGAAATCATTTTTAAGGACACTCCACCTACCTCTTACTTTGTCATTGGTGCCAATATGTACCATGACTGCTGGGTCCTCTCCAGCCCCACCCAGCAACCTGTCAACCCGATCAGCGATGTTCCGAACTCGAGCGCCAGGAAGACAACACACTGTTCGGCGATCCGGGTCTTTGTGACAGATCGCCCTGTCTGTCCCCCTAATAATTGAGTCCCCCACTACAGTACCTGTCTGGCCAGCCAACACTCCTCCTTACTTGAGCAGACCCCCCCAGCGGTCAGAGGAAGAGTCCTGCTGCAGTACCGCTAGCTCTGAAATGACATCCCCCTCAACTGCCAACCGGGCAAACTTGTTGGGGTGTGCAAGATCAGGACTAGCCTCTATGACACTTTCCCCTCTACCCCGTTTTCTATCTGTAACCCAGCTAACTGCCTGACTGTCCTGCACCTCCGTCTCACTATCCTCCCCCACCTCTACCCCAGAGAGTACTTGCTCAGTAAAATTGCAATTTTCATTTTCACAAACTGCACTTCATCCATTCCTGGAAAATAAATATATGAAACACCTGTGCATTCAAAATGTCCACTTCACCCCTATACACATTCTTCAAGGGGGGTACTTTCTGTAATGGGGTCATATATGGTGTTTTCTTTTTATTTTGCTCTGAATGTATGAAATCATCAGCTACTGATGTCATAGGCCTTAAATTCAAACAGAGCTCTATGACTCCTGAGCCCTGTAGTGCGCCCACACAGCACGCTACCCAATATGTGGATGTATTTCCATACTCAGGAGAATAAGCCCTCCAAAATTTGTAACCCAATTTCTCCCATTATACCAAAATGAGAAATTTGGGGTAACACCAGCATTTTAGTGTACAAAATCGAATTATTTTTTTTTATATCTCCACGGCCTACTGTTCTAAACACCTGTGAGGTGTAAATACTCACTGTACCCCTTGTTACATTCCTTGAGGGGTGTAGTTTCCAAAATTGTGTCACCTGGGGGGGGGGGGTTCTGCTGTTCTGGCACCATAAGGGCTTTGTAAACATGGCCCCCGACTTCAATTCCGGCCAAATTCTCTTTCCAAAAGCTTAATGGCGCTTCTTCCCTTCTTAGACCTGTGCGCACTGCCCACAGAACACTTTAAGTCCACATATGAGGCATTTCCATACTCACAAGAAATGGGGCTACAAATTTTGTGGGGCTTTTTCTCCTGTTACCCCTTGTAAAAATGAAAAAATTGGGGCTACTTTTGAGTTTACTCCTCCACTTTGCTGCTCTTTCTGTGAAACACCTAAAGAGTAAACAAACTTTCTGAATGTCATTTTGATTACCTTGAGGGGTGCAGAATTTATAACGGGATCATTTAGAAGCAATTTCTAACACGAAGGCCTCTCAAATTCACTTCAGAACTGAAAAATTTAGATTTAGAAATTTTTGTGAAAATCTTTGAAGCCCTCTAATGTCTTCAAAAAGTAATAACATGTCAACGTTATGATGCCAACATAAAGTAGACATATTGTATATGTGAATCAATATAAAATTTATTTGTCATGTCAATTTCCTTACAAGCAGAGAGTTTGAAAGTTCGAAAAATTGAAATTTTTCCAATTTTTCATGATACAAGTATCAACGAAAACTTACCATTAACATAAAGTAGTATATGTCACGAAAAGACAATCTTGGAATCAGCATGATAGGTAAAATCATTCCAGAGTTATTAATTCATAAAGAGACACAGATCCTTAAGGGGTTAATAAAGCTTAAAAGTAGTTTATGAAGCTTGAAGTCTTAGTGTTTTTGTCCTATGAATACCTCCTGATGCGAAGGTGACCTCGTGCCCTGCACCCACAGGAATACTGCAGTAGTTTATCTGAAGAGTTGTGCTGAGTTTTTTACTGTTGCCTGATCATGTGTTTTATCAAATTTCTATGGCTGTCTTAAAGTAGCTCAAATTCTAGAGATGAATGAGAGTGTGAGAAACTAACAGCAAAACTGCATAGGGTTTTTTTGTTGTTTTTTTTTCCCCTCCCCCCCTCTCTCTATTTGCAGACAATTCCTGGATAAAGGTTCCTGCTACAGTAAACTGCCTCCAAGGCACTTGGAACACACGTTATGTTCACTTTTTTTCTTTCTCTCATAGGATTCTGTCAATGCTTTGTATACAAAATGTCTGCAACATTTACTAAGAGATTCACATTTGGTAAGAATTACTACATGTTATTACGGTACTAGCTTTGCTTTATTATCTAAAAATAAGAAGTAACTAAAAAGATGTGTTTTTTTTTTTTTTTTGTTGAAAAGGGCCTGCCTGTGAAATACTTTTTTTTTTTTTTTTTAAATGTTTCTTTATTTATAATTTATTGAAGGACACAAAAGGCTGGGTATAGGCTGCTGCCATTAGGATGCCGATACTAAGCCAAAAGCATTGGCTTAAAATAATCTATCTAATCAAATTATTGAATAATTTATTGTTCGATCTTATGCTGTTAGGGCAGATCCTGAGAACGTCCTCTGTATGGAGGATCTGTTACATGATTGTCGATTGTTATCGTCCCAGATGCCCTGTCATGAGATATAATATATATAGTGAGCAGCATACCTATTAATATTAAGTAATTTATAAGCTTTACTAGCTAAACCCTTACTTCTAAAAGTACAGAATTACTTTAAAGAAAGCCTGTCATCACTTTCGTTCTGCCTGAACTATGAGTCACTAGTGCGTAACCAGTTCTCTTCTATACCTAAACAGGGATAGATCTATCAATCAAAGCTGGGGAAATGGGTAAAAGCTACCCAATAATTTGTAGTTACGGCAGCTTGAAAGTGATGAAAGGTTCTCTTTAGTATTGTAAAGATAATGTTTCCATGACTATTCACATGTTTTATGATATGTTTGCATTGCATGCATTATTACTCTTCATTACTGAGGTTGTCGTTTATGTTGCAGAGAACAATTGCAAAGCAGGAAACTCAGATGAATTTGATGAAGCAAGCAGTAGAGGTAAAGAGGTTATTCTTGATCTGTATTTGACCTTCCTATGCCTGTCTTTTATAGATGTGTACTTCTTATTATCGCTGTTTCTCTCTTTGCAGATGTATGTACACCATGGGATTTATGATTTAATCTTCAAGCAAGTGGGGACCATAGAGGCAAGTGAGGTGAGTGATAAGTTTCAAGGCAAGCAACTAATAAGATACTAACTAATAAACAAGACTTGTGTACTTATCATTCTTATAACAAGTCTTTTGATGTCCCTGGCAGCTTGTTTCTTGATATTGCAAACATGGTAAGTACAATTAAGTGGGTATTTCCCACAATTGTACATACATCCTGAGGATGACACCGGCTCGGGAACAGTGTTGGTGTCATTTGCAGCTTTTTTTTGGCGCCCTGTGCTGCGATTGCAGGTTGCACATATTAGCGATGGCAACTGAAGGCCTCAGAATGGCTTCTGGTGCCCTGGCTATGGAAGCTGATCAGGCCCTAACTAAGGCAGAGTCTGATTTGCTATTCCTGTCAGTGTAATACTCACAGGCATAATAGACTGCAGTATAGGCTGCCAAAAAGATTTCTATACACAGTGTGATGTGCCCATTATGTGCAAAACTGTAAAAATGTCCTCACTGAGAATGCCCCAGATATGCCCCTTCCTCATTACTGATGCCCCATCTTTGCCACCTGCTTTCTATTAATGGCTTCAGCTGTGCCCTCGCTCATTAATAATGCTCCTACTGTGACCACATTCACAGATTATGCCCTAATGGTAGTCCCACCATTAAAGGAGATATCTCATTGAAATAAACATATTCCCTATCTGCAGGATAGTGGATAAGTTTTAGATTGCCGGGGGGTCCGAGCTCTAGGGCCCCCGAGATCTCCTGTATGGGCCCTCTGCTCTCTATGACCCCCGCCCGAAGTGGGGGCATCCACGCCCCCTCCATATCGCTCTATGGGAGAGCCCAAGATAGCTGAACTGCTCTTCTATAGAGATATATGAAAGGGGTATGGCGGCTCCCACTTTGGGCGGAGGCCATGACTCGACGCTCCAGAGGAGAGCAGAGAGCCCATACAGGAGATCATGCGGGGCCCCCAGCATTTGGACCCCCCACAATCTAAATCTTACCCACTATCCTGCGGATAGGTGTTAAGATTCTTTCCATGAGACTACTCCTTAATAATGCCTCCTGTGCCTCCCTTCAGTAATAATAAAGGGTGTCAGTTCCCCAGTGATCCGGGGGAAGTGGGCAAATGCTAGCCATGCTAGCAAAGCTCCTTTCTCCACAGTTCATAAATGATGGCATAGCTTTAACCCATAAAAAATATCAATTGTATGCAAAAAGCTCATAAGCTCATCTCTAGTGGTGGCTGCAAGCAACCAGAATTGTATTGGGGTTTTTCCATTGCACAAAGTAATGACCTATAAGTAGGATATGCTGTAATTTATCATTTAGTGAGGATCAGAGTGCAAGACAGTCTTGGATTTTTGTGTATATATTCCATCTTTTTTCTTAGTACACTTTCTTTGCAGCATGTCCAAACATAGAGCAGTAGCAGAATAGTTTATCACTTACCTTAGTAGTACAACACCATGTAACAGTCTCTGCTTTGATGGCAAATCTAGCTGTGCAATATCCAACAAAAAAAGGTCTCTCTGGTAGCCAGCCTTAATCCTGCTTTTTACTGACAAAGAGCAAGAACCCAAAAACAGCTGTCAGCATATTGGTAGCGCTTCCTTTTGGAATATAATCTGGCTGGGCTAATAATTTCTTGTTATGTTTCATGGCACTTAAAGGTCAAGCATTGAATTGCAGGGATGTCCCCTCCAATAAGTGGCTTTCTTTTGTACTTTCTTAACAAATGTGTATATCTGTAGCAGCAGTTTCCATGATCTGCATAACTTGAGTATAGGTAAGCTGGGGTAAATTTTAATTCATATTTTAAATGGAAATACCTTTTTAATGTCTGTTAATACGGCAGCATAAATCCTTGTCCTATGTGCTTACCTTTCCATCTGGCAGATGTGTAAGGCTGGACAAACATACGATAATGTGGCTTGCTTTGTGCCTTGCTAATTATCAGTCTGGATTGATTTACTAGGATGCTGCATTTAACAAGATTACAAGAAGCCTTCAAGACCTGCAACAGAAGGATATAGGAGTTAAGACAGAGTTCAGGTAAGGAGGAGCTGACTGGCTGAAGGGACTTGACATGAGAGGAATGATCTCCTGATCTAGTTGTTGTTTTTTATTTCAGATGTACCAGAGCTGTAATTATTTGCAAAAGTGTACACCACTTTTTACACTTTAGATCTCTTCTCTCATATTGCATTGGTGAATGTAGTATTAATGGATAGGGATATAATCATGTTAAATGGGTTTTCCCATCTCCTAAAGTGTTGGCATACTACTTGGCTATGCCATTGCTTTATGGTGTGGGAATCAGACCTCTGGGACCCCCTCCAATCTTGAAAATGATGATACTCTGTCTGCTTTCTGGGTTTTTCGCTGCACATTGGTAGTCCTAGGCACCAGCCTGTGCAGGTATAAAACAATGAAGGAGACGCAGCACTAAACCATCAATGCGGCTCCTTTGTTCTCTTGATTGGTGTTTGTCCCAGAGGTCAGACCCCCATCAAATATAAAGTGATGTTCTATCCTAGTAATAACTTTATAAGATGGGAATAAGTCTTTTAATGTTTAATTTCTCCTACAGCATTAACATTCCACGTGCTAAGCGAGTCTTGAGTCAGCTAAACCGATGCACTTCACCTCAGCAAAAGCTGCTCTGTCTGAAGAAAGTGGTGCAGACTATAATGCATTCTCCCAGCCAGAGAGGTAAGTGGTAGAGCTGTAACATTGCCTCATACTGAGCAATGGGGAAGTGCTACAGAATTAGTTTGATAGGAGACCTGATCGATGGCTATTTTTAGGTGTTAACATTAATGGCCTCACCCCCCACTGATCAACGTAAAGTGCTCATTGGAGTGCAGTTGCCATTTCACTGCAGTACTTAATACTGCCCTGTACATGTTGCTATACCTGGTTCTAATTAATGGGCAGATCTTCTGTGCCACACACACCTTCATGGATGATGGTGGCATACTGGCATTAAAGGGGTATTCCAGGAATAAAAAAAAATTATATATCAACTGACTCCAGAAAATTAAACAGATGTGTAAATTACTTTTATAAAAATCTTAATCCTTCCAGTAGTTATCAGTTGCTGAAGAAAAGGTGAGTTGTGACAACAGTGCTCTCTGCTGACATCTCTGCTTGTCTCAAGAACTGTCCAGAGTAGGAGCAAATCCCCATAGCAAACCTCTAATGCTTCGGACAGTTCCTGACAAGCAGAAGTGTCAGCAGAGAGCACTGTTAGAAAGAAAAAAGAACTCCACTTCAGCAGCTGATAACTACTGGAAGGATTAAGATTTTTTAATAGAATTGATTTACAAATTTGTTTAACTTTCTGGAGCCAGTTGATATAAACATTTTTTTTCCTGAAATATCCCATTAAGTTGGCAACTCTGTTGAGGGAATTGCATCTTTTTTTTTTTTTTTGCAGACAGGTGTGACCAGAAAATGACCTATTGTTTAAATCCTGATTTTATTTTAAACCTTTTTTTTTTAAGAATTGTTGGTGATGATCTTTCTAATTTCTCTAATGCTTACAAACAAGTTAACAAAGAACAGGGACTGTAGATGTCTATTGTGGTTATGTCCATATGGCTTGCCATAAGGCATATCACAAAGTGCAGTTAAAAACGGCTTAAGATACTTGCCCCGTAATAACATACTAAAATAAAAAATATTACAATCAGAAAATAGATACCGTTTAGAAAAAAAGAATGTGTTGCAGTATCTGGCTCTAATCAGTAGCAAAAATCTAAAAAAATCTATGCAACACTTTCACTTTAAGGATAAACCACTATTGTTTCAACATTTAAAAAAAAAAAAAAACATTGAAGAGGTTATCCAGCGACAGGGGGAGGGGGGGGGGGGGGTTCAAAGGTATGCCCATTGTGTGGTATATAACAAAACAAACCTATGCCTACGGTTTCTTGCTTCGGTACCTGTCTTTTTGAGTTGCAGTGTGACCTTCTTGTCCTCTTAACATGTTTGTTTTACATTCAGTGTGACTGTAAGACTTTTTTTTTCTTAAGATCACAGTTAATCATAATAATTGAATTACTTTTTACCATACACTTGGTAGCTTGTAAACCCTAAGGAAACCTAATGTTTAGACACTAATCTAAGTGTTGTCATTGTGTTCTTGCACTTTTTGTTTTTTAGTGAACATGGAGACTATGTGCGCCGATGACCTTTTGTCTGTGCTGCTTTACTTGCTTGTAAAAACTGAGATTCCAAACTGGTAAGGTATCCATTGACTAGTTTTCATCCTTTGGGGGGGGCATTGAAAACTTATAAGAAACCTGCTTTTTTATTTTTTTTTAAGCTAAATATAACAGTTCTATGTTAGCACCTCCTGTTGTAAAGATAAATGACAAATGTCCCAGATACTTAAAATAGAATTATGTAAAATTTCTGTGCAGACATTCCACAGACAGCGGAGCATTGGCAGAATATGCTGGCGCTAGGACTGCTTGGAAATGCGCTGTCTCATAGACGGCAATGCATTTCCTTGCAGAATTGAACAGGTTCAATGTTTTTTGTTTTTTTTTTGCGGACACTGGAATCAGGATTCCCGCTGCCCCAGAAATTCTGCCATGTGAACAGTGCAGCAGAATTCTATTGAAAAGAATGGGACACTGCTGCAGCAGAATGTCTGGACGGGATATTCCTGTGGAATTACGCACGTACATTATGCATTCTGAACATAGCCTAATGCAGGACAAAATAGGTGCTGAAGAGTGAGAGAATCTTTGTAACTGGTCTCCATTCTGAAACAGAGATGAGGTTCCAAAACATCCAGACCCTCTATAAACACAGAATTTGCTATTTTGGTATAGGGAAATTAGTTTTCTAAAATGGAAAACACCTTGAAATTTTAAAAGGAGATATAGTGTGTGTATGTGTATATCTATCTCTCTCTCTCTCTCTCTCTCTCTCTCTCTCTCTCTCTCTCTCTCTCTCTCTCTCTCTCTCTATATCTATATCTATCTATATCTATCTATCTATATCTATATCTATCTATATCTATATCTATATCTATATCTATATCTATCTATATCTATCTATATCTATCTATATCTCTATCTATCTCTATCTATCTCTATCTATCTCTATCTATCTCTATCTATCTCTATCTATCTATATCTATCTATCTATATCTATCTATATCTATCTATATCTATCTATATCTATCTATATCTATCTATATCTATCTATATCTATCTATATCTATCTATATCTATATTCTTTTTTATCTTTTTAAAGGATGGCAAACTTGAGTTATATCAAGAATTTCAGATTCTGCAGCACAGCCAAGGATGAACTGGGTTATTGCCTGACATCTGTGGAGGCGGCCATTGAGTACATTCGACAAGGAAACCTGACCCAAGCAGCTGTAGTAAGTATTATCCCCTTCACGCCTTAGCCTGTTTTGACCTTAACCCCTTAAAACCTGTGGCTAATGCCAGACATTGCTGATCATGCCAATGTCTGCCATTAACCCTTTAAACACTGCAATCAAAGTTAATCACAACGTCTAAAATGCCAAAAAACAAGTGCCAGTAGCTCAGTGGAGCTGAACTTGACACCCGCGGCAAAATTATGAAGTCCCAATCAGCTCAGAGTCCCTACCTGCCTCCTTCCCATCCTATCAGTGCTCTAATAGTGCGGACAGCCTCACCAAAACAATAAGGCCACGTATGGTCTGTGGATGGAAATATAAAAGGTATGATTTTATTTCATTTTTATGGAGGCAGGATTAACAGGAAATGGTAATTTTGGTGAGATTTATTTGTTTCCATCACAAATCATTTCGCTGGGCGTGGATGAGGAACAGAGGTAGCTCATACATCCTTGCAGGGAGGGACTCATCTAATATAGCCTTATTTCTAAAGGCTCTAACTCAGTTTTGCTTTCAAACAATATCAGGTTTGTGTCTCAAGTTGAAATCCAGCCTGAGCTAAATCAAGTTGAAGTGGGAACTTGCATATACAGTATTTGCAGCTTTCACTACAGCCTTTGCTACTAAAGGTTGCACCTCTTACTAAATTGCAGCTGTCACTCCTTTGGCTCCTTTGCTTATCAATCCCTGCTTTTCTCCTGGTCTTCCTTTATTCAAATTTCTCTTGATGGGTGGCCCAACGCTTGACCACTCTGGTGTCTTCCTGACCAATAAAATGCTTCTATCTATGGAGGCATTTGTAGAACACTACCATCCCCCCAGAGTTCATGTCTTTTCAACTTGGCCAAGTTTTCTCTTATCTACATTTTCTAGACCCTGGAGGAATGGCTGTCTGTCCTACGATGGTGGAGTCTAAGGCTATGTATATATATATATACACACACTGGAATGTCCACACAGAATCTCCCTCCTGACTACACACGATGTTCTCTTCCTCTTCTCCTTATTGTTTTTGGGGCTGTGCTTAAATAGAAAATATGCATCACACTTGGTGAAGTTACCCTGTAGTGCACTGTTTTTGAAACTGGGTTGTTGGGAGCTCACCAACTTCTCCTGCTTATTCACCCCATCTTTCTGTCTACTGAGGGATAAGGCCTTTTGAATTCCTTTTAGGCATTTTAAGCTTTCTAATTATGTACTGCAGGCGGTCCTATCCACGTAGTGTCCAAATGGAAACATTCTGAGCTTGTGATAACTAGGGGGAATTCCATTGCCCTGTTGGAAAAAAACTCAGCTATGAGAGAAGACAGTGTAGACTGTTTTGAAATAGTGTGGGAACCATGGCCCTCATCCTCTTACTGTCCTGATATGAGATATTGGATGTCTTTGGATTGATGTGATAATTTTTCTATTGTTCTACTTATCTTGTTTTACCACGATGGCCTGTTTATTATGGTTTGTTTTACTTTTGATTGCTCTCCTTTTTTTTGCTGGGGTGCTCCCAGCTCGTGCAGCTGTTACTCAAGCCTTGTGTCCCTGTGTGGGCATACTGACTACAGGAAGAGGCTCTTTGGTCTTCCTCCTGCCCCTGTATGGCTTTGCATGAACCCATTTTCCTTTTCTTTTTTTTTTTTTAAGTTTTTGTTTTGACCCAGAAGTTCCTGTGTGTATGAAGTGTTGAGTGGCATTTGGAATTTGCCTGGGGCATGTTGTCAGAAAATCTATGGATATGAGCTTTGATTTAAATCCGAGCAATCACATTTATCTGCAGAAGATGAGGTGACAAATATAAACTGACAAACTAAAGGTGTTTATTTACTCTTTCAAACAAAATAAGTGACTTTAACAACAAAAGAAACCTTGTACCTTACCAGTTCTTATTTGAGGTGACAACTTTAGCATACAGGAAAGATGGCTGTCAAGAGTCCAGGGCAAGCCTATTGTCTCCCTCCGACATGTCTTTATTAGTCACCTACTTGTAAAATAATTCTTATATTTGATATCCAGCTCTTTAGATAAGATTCATCTAATGAACTTTTGAAGGTGGGATATACTAAGGAGTCCATTATTATAATATTCGCCCCATTAATATTTACCAGGCACTATTGTGAGGTTCTTAAAGTACTATTTAGAGAGGCGACACAGTGCCCAAAACATACTAATAGAAGTGAATGTTCATTTTTATGTGTCCACCTTTTGATTTTCATGGTGGAAGTGAAGTCATTTTAATACAAGATGAAAGTGTTGTTATGCCTTTATATCATATCCTTTGATTTTATCATATTGATTACCCAAGCAATTCCATGTAAGAAAACTAAGGTAGTCAATACTGAGATAATGAGTAAGGCACCATTGTCTAACCAATGCCTAAACAGGGCCATCAAGCAGGTAAAATGAAGGTGCATAGTGGTCGTAAGAACACGTCCTAGTGAGCATGCCACGGACAAATTAAAAAAGAAAATCCCTAAAAAGTGCATGCCATGGTAAAGGCTACCCACCCACAACACAACCACAAACAGAAAATAAAACAGAAATAATGGAATAAACATGAACTTTAGAATAGATTCCTATTAAGAGAACACACTATACAAGGGTATGATTTTAACGTAATCAGTCAGTAATTAAAAACTCATGAGTTCCACAGATTACAAAACAGACAGACTACCAGCACCACATCACACTGTAGGAAAAGAGGTCCTGGATGACTGACCTATGGTGTTGAGTCTATCAGGGTCTTAAAAGAAGGCTTGCTTTCCACTGTGGAGATTCCTCAGCTGAATAGAGAAGAGCAAACTGGATGTTTCCATCATGGAGCTGTTTCACATTACAGAGTAGGCCACAGTTTGTAAAGCACTTTTTTCAATTGTTGTTCCTTTTCTTTTAGACAAGAAGCATGGGCTTAAAGGGGTTATCCACCATAAGGCGATTTTAGTACGTACCTGCCAGACAGTAATGGACATGCTTAGGAAGAATCCATGCTTGTCTTGGGGCTAAATGGCTATGTTGTGAGATTACCATAAAGCTGTGGCTATCTTTTTGTGAACTGGATATTTCCTGTTGGAGTTTTCAACAAATCCCATAATTCCCTTTACCTCCCTCCAACACATCAGCCTCCCCACCCATTAAACCACATACGAGCTGAATTTCAAGCAAAAGTCAAGTGCCTTCTAATCAGAGTGCCTTCAGCTATTGCAAATTCCCTGTGCTCACTGCACCCATTAAAGCAGAACAGGCTCCCTGTCATTACCTGACTAGTTCGGTAGTGTCTCCGCCGCACTGCATCCTGGGAATACCTGAGCAGGAGTAATTTTGTATGCTGTTTAAAATGAACATCCAGAGCAAAGATCACATAAGAATGCAAGACCAACCATCACACACAGGTACTGACACTATATTATGAACTACACTAACGTTAGAGCCCCTGTAGCATAGTCAAATAAAATTAAAAAAAATCCAGGAATACCCCTTTAAACTGAATCCTTTGATCTTACTCAAAAAATTATCAGAGGCAGAGCAGTGTCAGTTAAAAGGTAGTATCTAAGTATGTTTTAAAAACAAAACTGAAACATGCTATATGACGTTGTCATCGGCAGGTCTGCAATAGTTTTAGCCATGGTTTGTCAGGAATGTCATCCTCTTGCCCAGGAGATAGAGGCAACTGGGCATTTTTGGTGTTGGATTTTACCTCCTTCATGGAAAAAGTAGAATTCACAAACCTCTCCATGACATGAGTGGAGATGTAACCTAAGTTGGGGGGGGGGGGGGGGGATTATGCATGCATTTATGTCCAGAAACAAAAGTCGGCAAAGTCCCTTTGCATTACTTGTGGGAGTCTATAGTTTATGCACCAATTTGGACTAGAGCATCTGTGAGGCAACAAGAACAAAGTTCCAGTATGGGCTGGAGCCACATCCAGTGTCTGGATTAATATAAAATGTAATGAGACTTTATTTTACCAAGACTAGAAGGATAAAATCCCATCTAAGAACAAGCTTTGGCAGTCCACTGGCAAGTGGCCCAGAAAGATTAGACCAGTGATCTATGAATGGAAGTTGAAGTTATTGAGCCATGGGGTCTCTTGATTTTATGAAGGGCAATCAACCCAACAATGCAGAAAAGTAATACTAGGTGGCAGAAGAATGCTCTGTGGAACTAAAAGTTTCAGCTGGTTGATGACTGCAGGTTTACTATAAATACAGACTTTAGTTGCCCAGGCCAAAGAGACCCCTCTTATGGCCAATTACAATGTCTCCTAATGCTACAAATGCTGGTAATCTTGGATGTTGTGATATAGGCTGCCACAGTATAGAAGATTTCAGAGATTCAAAAGAGGAGGCAGCAGTCAATCCAGCTCTGAGGTGAGCTGAGGTCGCCACCAGGAGTCGTGACCTGAGCGGTAGCACAGAAGAGGTAATTCATGTCCGAGAGACTGGTTACTGAGCATGTGTCAGAGCCCAGAAGGCAGGCTATACATGGCAGGCTGTGGTTTCAAAGGCATAAGTAGACTGTGGAAAGTGCAGCGGGCAGCCTCAAAAACACCACATACTTTAGCTTGGGAAACACAGCAGGGGGTAAGGGGGCACACTAGGGGCGGTCTGCAAGGGGATATTTTCCTAAATTAAAAACCCAAGGCAGGGAGAGGGAAAGATGTGTCCAGATCCAGTGGCTGCCAGGCTTTGACACCCTAAATGCATCTTTTCAATACACAGCATTTTTGAAAAATTAACATTTAATCAGCCCAAAGTCTCATTTACTTGTCTATATGATTTACTGCCCTTAACTGAGTGCATTAGCTGCACAGATATTACAAATGCATCTGGCCATCTGAAGAACTCCATGAGGGAGTTGAAAAGCCAATGTTTTAATTATTAATGTACAATGTTTCATACAACTGTACAGTCCCTTTGACCTCCTTAACCATTTTATTCTGTAACCTGTGCAAACCAGGCCTGGCATTTTGCAGCAGCATGCATGGAGAAATGTTGACAGATTGTTTTGAATTCCTCTTGTGATCTATTTGTTGTTTAGAAGAAATTGCATCTATGATATAGAAATTGATATATTTTAAAATGTTAAATTTTCTTTTTTTCCCCCCCCAAGGATCCTGATGGGGGTGATAAATCCTTGTTGTGGCAGAGAATGAACTTGCTGTCTAGAACCTCCTCTGCCCCCATTGACTGTTTATTTCAGGTGAGAAGAATTGATTCCAAGTAGGCTGAGCATCCTTAAAGGGGTACTACCGTGCTGACAACTTATCCCCTATCTAAAGGATAGGGGATAAGTTGCCTGATCGCGTGGGGTCCCACTGCTGGGGACTCCCGCGATCTTGCATGCATCACCCCGCTCTCATCAGGCCCCGGAGCGAACATCCGCTCCGGGTCTGATGATGGGGCCGGCGATCGTGACGTCACAGCACCACCCCTGTGTGACGTCACGCTCCGCCCCTCAATGCAAGTGTATGGCAGGGGACGAGACAGCTGTCTCGCCCCCTGCCATAGACTTACATTGAGGGGGTGGAGCGTGACGTCACATGGGGGCGGAGCTGTGATGTCACGATACTCCGGCCCCGTGATCAGCTGATGTTCGCTCCGGGGCCTGATGAGAACGGGGTGCTGTGTGCGAGATCGCGGGGGTCCCCAGTGGCGGGACCCCGCGCGATCAGGCAACTTATCCCCTTTCCTTTAGATAGGGGATAAGTTGTCAGCACGGTAGTACCCCTTTAAAGGGAATCTGTCACCAGTGTCTGCTGTACTTCTCTGCTGGTACATGGTGATAGTGCGAGTGACGCTAATTCCAATGCTGTTTTTTTTTTGTTTTGTTTTTTTCCCCCCCCTAATGTGGACCTGTTCCTGAGTTATGCTCAAAAATCCAAATATGCAATTAAAGTGTGTTGGTGCACTGGGGGCATTCTCAGCCCCTTGGTGCACACTTCTGCCTGCCCGACTTGACCCTATGGAGGAAACATTTGACCTCCATTCAATTATTTTATTTATTTATTTTCAACTCTAGATCCATTCCGTCTACTTCTATCACATGATCATCATCATCACAGGTACTTAAGCCACGTTCTCTTCTATCCTACACTGATGAGCTCCACCACGACATGTACTAGTCACTAGTCACAGGTCCTACTCCTCCAGCATGTTGCAGATACAGAGCAGGTCCTGGTTGTGCAATCACTGCTGTTGAACTGCTTCTAGCAGATACAGAGCATGTCCAGTTGGGCGCACACACAGCACATGTGGGGGCTGAGATCAGAAGTGCAGGATAGAAACGAAAGTGGCTAAAGCACCTGTGACAATGATCATGTGACAGGAGTGGGCAGAGCAGGTCTAAAGTTTAAAAAAATGAATAATAAAAAAAATTGATTGGAGATCACGTCATTTGCATGTTTGGATTTTCGGCATAACTTGGGAATGGGTAAAAAGCATTAGAGTCAGAATCACCAGCACTATTGCCCTGTACCAGCATGTTAGAATGTGTGATGCTGGTGTCAGATTTCTTTTTAATGGAGTAGGCCCAGTCAGGGCAACACGTGTCAATATTAAGGCACCTGTCCTGTTTGGTTTATAAAGGGTGTCCCCTCTCTATAATGACCTGAATACTGTGGCTGAGTGATTCTTTTTCTACAGTGCTCGGTCCTACCATGTATTACATGGTCACCCATTGACAAAAGTGCCATTGAATCTGTACCAGTGAGGGAAAATTGTTTCTTGTACATTTGCTTGCTATTTAATTTACTATTTCACTTTTTTCTGCAATGTAGCACATTGCTTCTGGGAATCAAAATGAAGTGGAGAAAATTCTGAACCAAGGTGATGCAGATGAAGAAGTTGTACAGAAGTTGTGTCACCCTCTCTGCTCCTGCGACAGATGTGACAAGTTGGCTTCAGGGTAAAGACTTTTTTATTGTAGTTCTAGTAGTGGGCGCCCTCTGCAGGTTAGTTGGAAAGTTAGTCTAGAAAATCCTCGAAGTAAAACAGCCTATATATTTATTAATACAAACACCCCCCATGCGCGTAATGTTGTTATCCTGCAGCTGCAGTGCAATAAAGAAAATTGTGCCTTTTTGAAGAAGCTGTTGGTGGATTCAAAACCTACTCTTTTCCCCTTCACCTCCCTGTCCACCATTGATTGAAGTACAGCGCTCTGCTTGACTCTGGGCCCTGTCTAGAAATCCTGTACATGCACTGTGATAATCAATAGCAGTGCATGTGCAGTGAGTGCCTAAGGCCAATGCTCTGAGTAGGGATTCTCACTGCACATGCGCTGCTGTTGGTTTCCACGGTGCATGCATGGGAGTTAAAGGAGATATCCAGTGTTTTGTTTAGAAAAAAAAATTATGGTGCTGGGGTGGGGGAAAATGGCAAAAGACTTATACTTACCCCGGTCCCCTGTAACTCCAATTCTGATCATGTCTGATCATCTGATTTATTGTTTTCTTTCTGTTTCTGAGACGAGATCTTGTTGCAGAACCCTCCCACTCACAGGACTGGCACTTCCACTGCGACCAGTGATTGTCTGTGCGGGCAGTTCCTGTAACAAGCACTTGTTTCAACAGAAGAGCAGATCCCCACACAAGACATCTGATAAGACCAATACTCTTTTTCATGCAAACTAGTCCCTATAATTTCCTCTTTTCCTCGTGGACTGCTTGTCATATACCTATCTTTATCACACAGACTGCAACACAGTGACCCCCTTCTTATCACAAAGAATGCTCTCAATGTTACCTCACTGCAACTCCTAAGCTGTTCCCCATGGTTACTTACTTAAACATACTACTCCCTATGCCTCCCTGCACACACACACTTCTTTCTGTGAACCAGTTTCTCATAGATTTCTGCCCATGCCCCTTTCTCTTTCACAAACTTTTCCCAAGTTCCACAATCCACACACACTGCTCCCCATGGCTTCACACACACAATCTGGTCTATATGCCCCACCTTTTTCACAGACTCCCCATGTTTCCCCTAATTGCCTTTTAAAACAATGTTGATCTTTTATAAGGTTATATTTTACAGTGACAATGGCCTTGATCAACAAAGGTCCTGTACCTCTGTTGCAGTTTAGCTGTGATTTGCAAAACAATTTTTTATGTCAGTAAAAACATATCAAAAACAGTTTTGCTTTTGTGCAAATCCCAGTAAATTTGTACAGTACATAACCATGCCTGTGACTTCCCAGGGTTTCAGGAGCTCAGTAAGGGTATACCTGCTACTAATGTTAGAGGATTGTCTTGACTTGATACATCTGTAATAAACCTTCATGTGGCATTGGCTCATGAATAGCAATTATCCTGTTGTGACGACCAAAAAGAGTTGTGATGACACAGGGTGGTGTAAGTGGAAATACCTTTTCACTTCATGACGCCAGGGCACCGTTATCATATTCACGGTCCGAGGTTTGGGGACAGCTTCTTCTGGGCTAGACACGGGGAGTAAATGAACACACAGACATCAGGTTACTGATAATTGTCTGTACTGAGCTGGGTGCAGATGGTATTACACATACAGCTGGCTTAAGGTGAGTTAGTGCAACATAACCTCTTGGGAGCCCTGTCGCCTTGCTCGGACTTGTGGTGCTTTTACCAAACAGATTAATACTGACTTGTGAGATGGAAGATTGAATCCTGGTTGCTAGGGTCCGGTCAAGGTACTGAAGACTTCTCCGCAGGGGCATGAACTTCCTCCTTGCGAATAATCCTTGCAGGATGACCAGTTGAGAGATTAGATTTGAGCTAGGCCTCTCCTCAGAGCACACGACACACAGCACACCTAAGCTGTTGCTCAGAAGCCACACTGGGGTGAACTAAAAACTCCCCCCCCCCCCCCCCCCCCCCCCCCCATTGGGGTTCCCATTGGCAGGCAGGGTCACATGGGGTTCACTGCTCTGAATTAAAGGTACACTCACATGGAAAAAATATATACATAGAACAGTAAGACAATTAATTTAAGAAAATAATGTATAAACATAAGTATGAACATAATTAATTTATCAGTAAGTCCCTTGAGTGGGCCCAACACTGTACGCTACCAAGCTGCCCGAGACAGTCCAAAGCCACAGGACAGCTATTGGTGCTGGGACACCATATGTGCGAAGTAATAGGTCTGTACAGGTTTTCAGCCTCAAGAAGTTAACATGAATCTGTCAGGAAGCAGAGATTGTAAATAGTAGGAAACTGAAACACAAAGTATTTAAGAATTTAACTATCTATATTTATTTTATTTTATTTTTTCCTACTTGTTTAATAGGAAGTTAAATGACACTTCTATTGTAACACCACTTTCTCGAGATGATCGAGGTTACACACCCCTTCACATTGCAGCTATATGTGGTAAGTAAAGCCCTTATTACAGGGGTTGACTCATCAAGGACACAGCAGGTTTTCCATCTTTAGTTTTTTTTCCTACTCACATTTTAACAGACACAACTTTTATTTTTCTATCCACAGGGCTATACGAGGGCTTGTTTTTGTGCTACTTACTGTATTTTGACCCCTTTTATTTTATCAAATATTACAGTAAAACAAAATATTTGCAGGGGGAAAATGTCAGAAAAAACGTAGTGCACTTCACGTTAAAACTGACATAGTATTTTTGTTCTGTGGGTCAATACAATACCCATGTTTATATAGGTTTTGTACAACAGTGGTCCCTCAACTCATAATGGCCTCAGGTTACAATATTTTCAATACAATGGTCTTTTCTGGACCACTGGTACTTGAAACTTTACTCATCATGCAATGCTAGAAACAGTCCAGATCATCGAAATGTGTCAGTGGCTGAAAGAACTGACCAAGAATAATGGGCATTTTACATAGTTACATAGTTAGTAAGGTCGAAAAAAGACATATGTCCATCAAGTTCAACCAGGGAATTAAGGGGTAGGGGTGTGGCGCGATATTGGGGAAGGGATGAGATTTTATATTTCTTCATAAGCATTAATCTTATTTTGTTCCAGGAATGTATCTAATACTGTTTTAAAGCTGTTAATTGTTCCTGCTGTGACCAGTTCCTGAGGTAGACTGTTCCATAAGTTCACAGTTCTCATGGTAAAGAAGGCGTGTCGCCCCTTGAGACTAAACTTTTTCTTCTCCAGACGGAGGGAGTTCCCCCTCGTCCTTTGGGGGGGTTTAACCTGGAACAGTTTTTCTCCATATTTTTTGTATGGGCCATTAATATACTTATATACGTTTATCATATCCCCCCTTAAACGTCTCTTCTCAAGACTAAACAATTGTAACTCCTTTAATCGCTCCTCATAGCTAAGATGTTCCATTCCCCATATTAGTTTAGTCGCGCGTCTCTGCACCCTTTCCAACTCCGCAGTGTCCCTTTTATGGACAGGTGCCCAAAACTGAACAGCATATTCCAGGTAAGGCCGTACCAATGATTTATAAAGGGGGAGTATTATGTCCCTGTCCCTTGAGTCCATGCCTCTTTTGATACATGACAATATCCTGCCGGCTTTGGAAGCAGCAGCCTGACATTGCATGCTATTCTGTAGTCTGTGATCTACAAGTACACCCAGATCCTTCTCTACCAGTGACTCTGCCAGTTTAATCCCCCCTAAGACATACGATGCATGCAGGTTATTAGTACCCAGATGCATAACTTTACATTTATCCACATTGAACCTCATTTGCCAAGTGGATGCCCAGACACTTAGTCTATCCAAGTCATCTTGTAACTTATGCACATCCTCTATAGACTGTACTGTGCTACAAAGCTTGGTGTCATCTGCAAAGATAGAAACAGAGCTGTTAATACCATCCTCTATATCATTAATAAATAAATTAAACAACAGCGGGCCCAGTACAGAACCTTGGGGTACACCACTAATAACCGGGGACCAATCAGAGTACGAATCATTGACCACCACTCTCTGGGTACGATCCATGAGCCAGTGTTCAATCCAGTTACAAACTAAAATTTCCAAACCCAAAGACCTTAACTTACCTGTCAGACGTCTATGAGGGACAGTATCAAATGCTTTAGCAAAATCCAGAAACACTATTTTTTACTGGTAAAATACCTGTTTTACAGAAGTGAATGTACTAACTGTCTGTCTGGTACAGAGAGGTACTACATGTTCTGTACTACTTCTCTTTACCTGTGCCAGGGTTAGCAGCTCCTTTGGACACCAGTTAAGGGCGGCTCAATTTTTTATTGAAAAGGTAACAACTATCAGCCATGCAGTCATACATAAATATTCAAAATCTGCACATAAAAAGATATAGCTATGCACTACAATAGAGGCATTGGTAGTGCATTGGACAAGTCGGTCCATCTCTGAGTCATAGGACTACATGGTCCGAACTAGGGATGTCCCGTTACCGTTTGTTTAAGACACCGAGTACCGATTCTTTAATTCTAGTACTCGCCGATACCAATAACTAGTACTTTTATTTTAAAGGCAATCTGACACCAGGTTGACCCGGTTTCTGGTGCTGCTTACAGTGCTGAAATGTGGGTTCCTTGTTGTGTGCAATGGAGGCGGCTGCTGTAGTTTGAGCCAAGATTTTTCCCTTCTCCATTGGACGGAACAGGGAATTTGCATTGGTGGCGAGACCGATGTCTCTCTAGCAATTGCGCTGACGTTCACATGGTGAGCAGCGATAGAAGCTAGCAGCAGCGCAGCGGGGTAATGCGTCAGAGGCAGACCTACCCATTATTTTCAGTCTAATAGGTGTGACATAGCTATAATGTATAATGTTCAATTGAATGCGTTTGTTGTTGGCAGCCGGGGAAACTAGCATATGAGAAGGGAGAATCTACTCCCAGTCATCATCAGTAAGGGTAGGGATATAAGATTGCCAATACTGTTTTGCAGGTGAGGGTATACATGAGTTCTTGGCTTGTATAGGATGGACACAAGATCCCGTGGGCCCTGGGACTTTCGGACCCTGATCAATGGGAATGAAGATATAGGGGGAGCCCACCGGGAACTGGACATTAAGGGCATGGTGTAACTGTAGGTATTTAAAGAAGCAGTGTCTAGGGATATCATACTCCGTCTGTAATTGCACAAACAATCTCAACACATTATCTGAATATAGGTGTTCTAGGGCCCGCACCCCGGCATTCTGCCAAAAGATTATCATCCAAATGTGTGAAATTCGGATTATGCCAAAGGTGAGTATCTGAGGGTATATCGGTGTAATTGTGCACAGACTTTGCAGCCCTCCAAACCTGGATAGCCAATTTGTGGAGAGGCAAAAAAGTTCCACCTCCCATGGTCAGACTCTCCAGTATGAGTCTCTGGGAAAGATTAGGGACATATCTAGAAAGAGAGACTGCTCCGCGTCAGGCATTGGAGAGTCTAATAGCCAATGACGAATGTAACAGAGTTGACTGGCCAGGTAGTAAAGGTAAAAATCAGGAAGGTACATTCTGGCATCTAACTTAGGATGTTGCAATGTCGTAAGGTGAATTTTAGGTCTATTGGGACCCCATATGAAGAGGGATAAAAGGGAGTGCAATGTGGCAAAAAAAAGCTTTAGGCACTGGAACAGAGGCATGTTCTAAGGTATAAAGGCATTTAGGTTGGCTGATAAGTTTTTTTATAATGTTAATACGGCCAGAGACCGTGAAAGGCAACGTCCCCCATATTCGAAACTTGTTCTTAATATATAGCAAGAGGGAAAGAATATTGGAGGCCAAGTCCAACTAGGAGTTTCTATTGATAAACACCCCCAGATACGTCAACTCTGTCACCACCGGAAGTCTACACATAACTGAGGCCCAGGGTTTGTCTAACAACGGCATTATAGCCGATGTTGTCCAATTAATGAACAGCTCATAAAAATAACCAAAACCTGTCCATGAATCTAATAGGGTAATGTTAGTTCAGGGTTGGATATAAATAAATAAAATTGTATCATCAGCGTACAGCCGAATACGCTCCCCTCTCCCTCCCAGCGACATTCCAAGGTAATCTGGGTCCTGCCGAATACGCAAAGCAAGGGGCTCAACTGCCACCGCGAACAGAAGCGGGGACAGAGGGCACTCCTGCCGGGTCTTGCGGCCCAAAGTGAATGGAAGAGAGCAGATACCATTCACAAGGACCTGAGCCTTTGGATGTTTGTAGAGGATAGAGACCCACCTCCAAAAATTAGGGCTAAATCCAAACTTGGCAAGGACTTCAAGGAGATATCCCCACTCTACAAAGTCAAATGACTTGGCAGCATCTAACTATGCCAAGGCCCAGTCACCGCCAAATGCCACTCCCACCTGGACAGCTGACTGAAATCTCCAGATATTATTTGAGGTAGATTTTCCAGGCATGAAACCAGTTTGGCCGTTATGTATAATGGTAAGAATAACCTGATTTAGCCAATTGGCAAGAACTTTGGTCAGAATTTTGTAGTCTAAATTTAGCAAGGAGATTGGCCTGTAAGAGCCGCACTTCAAAGGGCATTTATCTGGTTTTAATATTACAACTATAGTGGCGTCGTATGAAGATGCTGGGAGTACCCCCTCAGTGAATGTAGATTGGTACATATGAAGAAGGGATGGGAGGAGCACGTCTGAGTACCTCAGGTAAACCTCCAGCGGAAGGCTGTCAGGGCCCGGAGCCTTACCCTTGGCAAGATCAGCGATAGCCTCCTGCACCTCCAATAGGGTAATTGGAGCCTCTAGGAAGTCACAGTCCTCTACCGAGAGAGTAGGGAGCTGAGAAGAATAAAGGGTAGCATAAAAAGAGGAAAAACGGAGGGCCAGTTCTTCGCTACCAAGTAGAAGAGATCCGTCTGAGGCTCTAAGTTTAAGAATTGGAGAATTGGAGGAATTCTGGGCCAGTAATTTGCTGGACTGGTTCCCGTGCTCAAAGTAAAATTGTTTAGAGAAAAATAACTTTCTATTAGCTTTTTCATGAAGGTGCAGCATATACTGGCGGCCCTCAGAGATTTACAAAAATACTGTGATACACATTTTTGGTCATATCACCCAGCTCTAGCCGTACGGAAGCGTATTGAAAACCGTATGCATGGACTCTCCAAATTATGCATCCGGTTGCATCCGTTTTGCGTCTTGCACAGTTTTGTCCAATTTTTTTTTTTTCTCGTAGCCTACCACGGTTTTTGGTCCTGGTGAAATACTGTATGGTTTATTATTGGAATTTCAATCAAACAAGTCAAACTATTTAACCCCTTAAGGACCAGGCCATTTTACACCTTAGGACCAGAGCGTTTTTTGCACATCTGACCACTGTCACTTTAAACATTAATAACTCTGGAATGCTTTTAGTTATCAATCTGATTCCGAGATTGTTTTTTCGTGACATATTCTACTTTAACATAGTGGTAAAATTTTGTGGTATCTTGCATCCTTTCTTGGTGAAAAATCCCAAAATTTGATGAAAAATTTGAAAATTTAGCATTTTTCTAACTTTGAAGCTCTCTGCTTGTAAGGAAAATGGATATTCAAAATATTTTTTTATTTTATTCACATTTCCAATATGTCTACTTTATGTTTGCATCATAAAATTGACGTGTTTTTACTTTTGGAAGACACCAGAGGGCTTCAAAGTTCAGCAGCAATTTTCCAATTTTTCACAAAATTTTGAACCTCACTTTTTTTCAGAGACCAGTTCAGGTTTGAAGTGGATTTGAAGGGTCTTCCCATTAGAAATACCCCACAAATGACCCCATTATAAAAACTACACCCCCCAAAGTATTCAAAATGACAATCAGTAAGTGTTTTAACCCTTTAGGTGTTTCACAGGAATAGCAGCAAAGTGAAGGAGAAAATTCACAATCTTTATTTTTTACACTCACTTGTTCTTGTAAACCCAATTTTTGAATTTTTACAAGGGGTAAAAGGAGAAAATGTATACTTATATTTGTAGCCCAATTTCTCTCGAGTAAGCACATACCTCATATGTCTATGTAAATTGTTCGGCGGGCGCAGTAGAGGGCTCAGAAGCGAAGGAGCGACAAGGGGATTTTGGAGAGTACGTTTTTCAGAAATGGTTTTTGGGGGGCATGTTGCATTTAGGAAGCCCCTATGGTGCCAGAACAGCAAAAATAACCCACATGGCATACCATTTTGGAAACTAGACCCCTTGGGGAACGTAACAAGGAATAAAGTGAGCCTTAATACCCCACAGGTGTTTCACGACTTTTGCATATGTAAAAAAAATATTTTTTTTTTCCACTAAAATGTGTGTTTCCCCCCAAATTTCACATTTTGCAAGGGTTAATAGCAGAAAATACCCCCCAAAATTTGTAACCCCATCTCTTCTGAGTATGGAGGTACCCTATAAGTTGGCATGAAGTGCATTACGGGCGAACTACAATGCTCCGAAGAGAAGGAGTGATATTTGACTTTTTGAGAGCAAATTTTGCTTAGGGGGCATGTCGCATTTAGGAAGCCCCTATGGTGCCAGAACAGCAAAAAAAAAAACACATGGCATACCATTTTGGAAACTAGACCCCTTGAGGAACGTAACAAGGAATAAAGTGAGCCTTAATACCCCACACGGGTTTCACGACTTTTGCATATGTAAAAAAATATATATATTTTTTTCACTAAAATATGCGTTTCCCCCCAAATTTCAAATTTTTGCAAGGGTTAATAGCAGAAAATACCCCCCAAAATTTGTAACCCCATCTCTTCTGAGTATGGAGGTACCCCATAAGTGGACCTGAAGTGCACTACGTGCGAACTACAATGCTCAGAAGAGGAGGAGCACCATTGAGCTTTTGGAAAGAGAATTCGTTTGGAATGGTAGTCAGGGGCCATGTGCATTTACAAAGCCCCCCATGGTGCCAGAACAGTGGACCCCCCCCACATGTGACCCCATTTTGGAAACTACACCCCTCACAGAATTTAATAAGTGGTGCAGTGAGCATTTACACCCCACTGGCGTTTGACAGATCTTTGGGACAGTGGGCTGTGCAAATGGAAAATTACATTTTTCATTTTCACGGATCACTGTTCCAAAAATCTGTCAGACACCTGTGGGGCGTAAATGCTCACTGCACCCCTTATTACATTACATGAGGGGTGTAGTTTCCAAAATGGGGTCACATATGGGGGGGTCCATTGTTCTGGTACCATGGGGGCTTTGTAAACACAAGTGGCCTTCAATTCCGGACAAATTTTCTCTTCAAAATCCCAATGGCGCTCCTTCTCTTCTGAGCATTGTAGTGCACCCATAGAGCACTTTACATCCACATATGGGGTATGCTCTTACTCAGAAGAAATTGGGTTACAAATTTTGGGGGGCTTTTTTTTATTTTCCCTTGTGAAAATGAAAAATTTAGGGTGACACCAGCATTTTAGTGAAAAAAAAAATTTTTTTTTCACTTTCCCATCCAACTTTAATGAAAATTTGTGGGGTGTTCAGGCTCACTATACCCCTTGTTAAGTTCCGTGAGGGGTGTCGTTTCCAAAATGGGGTCACATGTCTGTATTTATTGTTTTGTGTTTATGTCAGAACCACTGTAAAATCAGCCACCCCTGTGCAAATCACCAATTTAGGCCTCAAATGTACATGGTGCGCTCTCACTCCTGAGCCTTGTTGTGCGTCCGCAGAGCATTTTACGCCCACATATGGGGTATTTCTGTACTCAGCAGAAATTGCGTTACAAATTTTGGGGGTCTTTTTTTCCTTTTACCTCCCGTGAAAATAAAAAGTAAAGGACAACACCAGCATGTTAGTGTAAAAAAAAATTTTTTTTTACACTAACAGGCTGGTGTAGACCCCAACTTTTCTTTTTCATAAGGGGTAAAAGGAAAAAAAGCCCCCAAAATTAGTAACGCAATTTCTCCCGAGTACGGAGATACCACATATGTGGCACTAAACTGTTTCCTTGAAATACGACAGGGCTCCGAAGTGAGAGAGCGCCATGCGCATTTGAGGACTAAATTAGGGATTGCACAGGGGTGGACATAGGGGTATTCTACGCCAGTGATTCCCAAACAGGGTGCCTCCAGCTGTTGCTAAACTCCCAGCATGCCTGGACAGTCAGTGGCTGTCCGGAAATGCTGGGAGTTGTTGTTTTGCAACAGCTGGAGGCTCTGTTTTGGAAAAACTTCCGTACAATACGTTTTTTATTTTTTATTAGGGGGACAGTGTAAGGGGGTGTATATGTTGTGTTTTACTCTTTATTATGTGTAGTGTAGTGTTTTTAGGGTACATTCACACTGGCGGGCGTTTACAGTGAATTTACGGCTAGGAGTTTGCGCTGCGGTGAAAAATTTGCCACAGCCCAAACTTGAAGCAGAAAACTTACTGTAAACCCGCCAGTGTGAATGTACCCTGTACGTTCACATGGGGGGGGGGGGGGGGGGGGCAAACCTCCAGCTGTTTCAAAACTACAACTCCCAGCATGTACTGACAGACCGTGCATGCTGGGAGTTGTACTTTTGCAACAGCTGGAGGTACACTGGTTGGAAAACCTTCAGTTAGGTTCTGTTACCTAACTCAGTATTTTCCAACCAGTGTGCCTCCAGCTGTTGCAAAACTTCAACTCCCAGCATGTACTGATCGCCGAAAGGCATGCTGGGAGATGTAGTTATGCAACAGCTGAAGGGATCGCAACTACAACTCCCAGCATGCAGAGACAGCTGTTTGCTGTTTAGGCTTGCTGGGAGTTGCAGTTTTGCAACATCTGTAGAGCTATAGTTTAGAGACCACTGCATAGTGGTCTCCAAACTGTGGACCTCCAGATGTTGCAAAACTACAACTCCCAGCATGCCCAGACAGCAAACTGCTGTCTGGGCATGCTGGGAGTTGTAGTTTTGCAAGATCTGGAGGTGCACAGTATAGAGATCACTTTGCAGTGGTCTCAAACTGTAGACCTCCAGCTGTTGCAAAACTGCAACTCCCAGCAAGCCTAAACAGCTCTCTGGGCATGCTGGGAGTTGTAGTTTTGCAACATCTGGAGGGTTACAGTTTCGAGACCACTATAGTGGTCTCAGACTGTAGCCCTCCAGATGTTGCTAAGTAACTCACCGGCTTCCGTTGGATCCAGGGAGCTGCGTCGCGGTCCTCTTCTTCCGCCGATTGTCGCCCGCTGCCGCCGCTGATCATCGCCGCTGCCGTCGCCGGTGGGTAAGTGGATCTTCGGCGCCGGTCCCTGTCGGTTTCCCCGTTCTGCCCCGCCTATTGTGGGAGGGCAGGACGGGGAAACCGAAAGTAAACCCCTCCGCCCCCTATCTGCTATTGGTGGTCGCGTCTAGACCACCAATAGCAGAGATAGGAGGGGTGGCAACCCTGCCACCTCACTCCTATCGCTACAGGGGGATCGTGGGTGTCTAGGACAACCGCGATCCCCCTTCTATTCCGGGTCACCATAGACCCGTATGACCCGGAATCGGCGCAAATCGCAAGTGTGAATTCACTTGCGATTTGCGCCGATCGCCGACATGGGGGGGTCTAATGACCCCCCTGGGCATTTGCGCGGGGTGCCTGCTGATAGATATCAGCAGTCACCCCGGCGCGATCCCCGCCCGGCGCGCGGCGGGGACCGAAATTCCCACGGGCGTACAGGTACGCCCTTGGTCCTTAAGTACCAGGGAGCAAAGGCGTACCTGTACGCCCTTGGTCCTTAAGGGGTTAAAATGGAGTGAAAAGTTAAAAACGTATAGGTTTTTTTTTTTTTTAAACTGATACCACCGGACATCATTTTTCAAACCGTATACGGGTTAAAATTTATGCACACGTTTTGATCATTTTCATCAAAAACCTGATACGGGAACTGTATTGCAAAAAATGGTGTGAAGGCACCTGTAGATAATTCTTATTACATTTTAAATCTTTTTGCAGTATCTTTATTTAATTCTAGTATACAATAAAAGTGAAATGTTAAGAGAAAGCATTTTTGTGACTCCGGGCTGGGACCCAGAAGCTTGTTATTGTTGTCAATCAACATTGTCCCCTCAACTACCCAGTTGGAGTGTTGGCGGGTGATCTGTAGTTTTTATAAATACCCATTTTACCTATGTGTGACTTTTCTGATATCTTTTTATTCCTTTTTTTTTTTTTGTCCGAGATATATAGATAGATAGATAGATAGATAGATAGATAGATAGATAGATAGATAGATATAGATGTGTGTGTGTGTGTATGTATTTTTTTGCCCATACCATGTACCACTTTGGTATCGTTAAAATTTTTTTATTTTAATAGTTCAGACAATACCGCATGTGCCACAGCATATATCGGCACACTTCTAGTACAATCTGCCTGAGACAGACTGTACAACAGGGATGACTATCTGTAGTGTGGAAGTAAGGAGACCTTAAGCCAGCATTTTAACTTATCAGACCCCCTACAATTGCACTGTGGGCGTCCAATTAGTGCACCTAAACCCATGCATCTTAATTTTGATCCTTTAGATGTTGTGATCGGCATTGTTTATGACATCTAAAGGGTTAATGGAAAGTGTTAGCAATATTGCTGTTATCTGCCATTAGAGTTAGGTCTAGGCTGCTGGCTATGAAGGGAGCACAGCTCCTGCACTCACTTCATAGACAGAATACACTGCAGGGTGTACATGTAAAACCCAGCATCCTCTGCAGGTGAAGGTTAAAGCCAATATCTGAGGCTATTGCTGGAGGGAAAGCAATAACTGACTGCATAAGATATGTATGGGTCATGCCTAAATGCTTTAAAAGCTTTTTTTTTTTTTTTTTGTTAACTACGCTACTTACCTACACACCTGCCTATAGATGGGATATCGAGCAGAACTTCTCTGTCTGTTGTCAATGTGTCCTAATAGGTCCCTTTAAAAGGGGATGTGTTCTTGTGATAACCTCTTTGTATCTCCTGTTATAGTAGAGGAGAGAAATGACCTAGTAATCTTTCTTACCTTCTGTACACCTTTCTATGGAAAATGAGGTTGTATCAACGTCATAAAAAGTTCTAATGTTATTAATGTATTTAGTTATTTGCACTACAGTTAAGAAAAAAATTAATGTGTACTTTTACAACTTTTCATGTACACAGTATCTCCCTATACAATTGAATCCCTCCGTACCCACCAGTTGTTCTCTTTATAGGCCAGTCTCAGTTTATTGACCTACTGATCTCTAAGGGAGCAGTGGTGAATGCCACAGATTACCATGGCTTTACACCTCTTCACCTTGCCTGCCAAAAAGGTCATCAGAAGATAGCGGTGAGTTAATGATGGATGAATCCGAAGTGCTATTGTGTGCATACAGCCATCTAATCATAACATTATTGTACTGCTGCCCCCCACTATGTGCATAAATATTTTCTGAAATATTGTATACTAGTTAAATATTGTCATGTCCTTTTTCTGAGACTTTTTGTATCCTCTCTCATTCAAGCTGCTCTTGTTACATTATAAGGCAAGTAGAGACATACAAGATAACAATGGGAACACTTCACTGCACCTGGCTTGCACTTATGGACATGAAGATGTAAGTATAAATAAGGATGTACTTTGCACAATATGGCTGTGAGGTGCATATTCTACTGTTGTAAATCTTTGCTCCAAAGTACAATCACCAGCTGAAAATATTTCTTCTTTTTTGTTAGGACATCATTTTTATTTATTAGTAAAACTTTTATTTTTCAATTAGTATTTTCTGTCTTTGTAACCTACTAGTATACTGTAACTGCAGAGTCCTAAATGTCAAATATGCTGAAGGGTAAGGCAGTAAGTCTGTATTCTGCAATAATTGGGCATTCAGGGGTTTAGGAAAGCTAGATGGTAATCCGTGTAGGAGCTGTAAAGGCAGCCAATGTTACACAACTTTCTTAGGAATTGATATAACTGATAGCATTGAAGACCTTTTAGGGGGAGAGTGTTGTAGACTATCACTCATTAGAGACAGATTGGGCAGAAAAATTAGGTTTAATCACAAGTGGCCAATATGGAGCATTAACACTTTCAGCACACTTGAAGAAAATTGCTCACTGGGAGGTAGAACCCCTTAAGTTATATACATTTTACATGCTTAATTACACAACAAATCCTCATCCTGATTGGATGACTAACATCAGTAACTCTTTTCTTTTGGGTATACACATTCATGCACAGTTTGTGATTCTGTTGTGGCCTTTTGTTGATGAATATATGGCTAACTAAACAGAACTCTGCATTCTGTAGGTCACTTTGTTTTCTTAATCAAATAGATGGTGTGCAGAAGGCATTTAAGTCTATAAACTGGGAATACAGTGCATGCTAAGACAAGTAGCTTAAATATCATAATTTTTTCCCTTCCAT